>NW_005871060.1:12839341-12924575 GCF_000147115.1 Myotis lucifugus
AAGGGAGAGGGAATAGAGAGTTAGAAACATCGATGAGAGAGAAACATCGATCAGCCGCCTCCCACACATCCCCCACTGGGGCTGTGCCCACAACCAAGGCACATGCCCTTGATGGAATCAAACCTGGGACTCCCCAGTCCGCAGGCCAACGCTCTATCCACCGAGCCAAACCAGTTAGGGCTAGAAACACTTTTATTAATCACAGTAATTCAAATACCACAAGGGGCTTTTACATTTATTGGACATGAACTTTGATTTTAAATATTCTGTAAATATACTTTATCAGTATTATTGAACTTCATTATAAGAGTAAAATAGCATTTCTGGAATTTTTATGGTATAGAAATATATATACATACAAACATACACACACACACACACACACACACACACATATATGGTATATAAAAATCTCAGGTTTTGTTATATTTCAAAGAATTCTGATGGATAATTCTTATTATTTAGATGCATAGTATTATTATGATCAATGTTGCTGATATATGTTTCCAGAGTTGTACTATTTCCTTTGCCTTCCTTCAGTTCTTGAGGCTACAAATGTTATTTTGAGGCACTGATTTTTGTTTTTGTTATTACTTAAAATTTTTAGCATTTTCACCAGGATCTTCAATGTCTTTTTAGAAAATTCTATGGATTTAATAAATAATCTCTTGAAGTTTTGTAGAGAGTTAAGTTTGTGTGGAGCTATTTCCAATATGGAAAATAAACATTTGGAAATGGAAATGCTCTTTTAGTAATTAGAATCACTTTTATGAATCACAGTAATTCAAGTACAACAAGGAGCTTTTACATTTATTGGCAGTGAACTTTGATTTTAAATATTCTGTAAATGCACTTTATTAGTGTTATTGAACTCCATTATAGGAGTAAAATAACATTTCTGGAATTTATTTTTAATAATCAAAATTGAGAAATGAATCTCACTTTGAAAGGAAGTCCAAAATATCTTGGTTTACTATAGGTTATGCCTTGAAATGTTTAATTAACAAAATGAATGCATCTACCTGAATATCATCACTCTGAGAAAGTCACTTGATGCTCATGAGGAGAAAAGCACTTATCTGTTGAAAATGTTTTCAAGCAATTCTTAATCAGCAGCCATGGAAACTTTTATTACCCTGGAGTACCTGAATAAAAGTAGTTTGCATGGGTTTAAATGGAAAAGTATTTGAAAAGCTTTGCTTGTGAATTTATCTTGGATTCATTCGACATTGATATGACTCTATATCCCAAACTGAGATGAGAAATCTTTTCATCCCTGACCCATGCTTTGCAGAATATCTGATTGTAGCCATTTGGAGCAATAATACGATTTGAATAGTGTACTATCATTAAATGGGAGACAATGTATTTTAGGATTGTGAGGGGGAAAACACAGTCATATTTTTGTATCTCACATAGAAAGTGGTTTGTTAATGGATATTTTTTCCTCCCAAAGATAATTGGAAACTGGAGAATTATTCTTGGGACAAATAAACTAATTACAATTCAGGAAGTGAGTTCTCATCCTGTGTGATTTCTATTTGTTGAAAATCATATATTTATTTTTATTTCATCTTCTTTCCCTTACTGTGACTCTAGCATTATCAATTTCCTACAAACTAACAAAACATTTCTGGCTCCTAGATTTTATTTCTTTTCTAGCTATTCAATTGGTATTAGATACATTCATTATACAAAAAACTCGTCCATATATTTCCTTTTTTCTTATAATCTTATACACTGTACCTACTTCAAAAATAGATACATGAATATTTTATTCATTATTAAACATATCCAATTTTTTCCAAGTAGGCATGTTCTTTCGTTCCATCCAAATATTTCTGAAGGGTCACAGAATTAGGAAAAAAATATAGCTGTTATTTCCTAAAACATCTCTATCTTACATATGTAGTACTTGAGGTTGTGGGTTGAATGGCTTTCCTAAATTTTTTTTAGTTTGTTAGAAAAACCAATTCTAGACTTCTAGTTCAATGTTTTTTTCACTGCATTATAAGATTGTCTCTCCACAATTCAAAAACTGTCTGTTAGAGATAAACAATAAAAGGGAGGTCTCTTCTTTTTTTCTTTTTATTATAAACTAGAGTCCGGATGCAAGGATTTGTGCACTGGTGGTGTCCCTTGGCCTGGCCTGTGGGGAACGGGCCAAAACTGGCTCTCCAACATTCCCCGAGGGGTCCTGGATTGCTAGAGGGCGCAGGCCAGGCCGAGGGACTGCACTGGTGCGTGATCAGGGTTGGGGAGGGACCATGAGAGGGTCCCAGGGCATGTCTCACCCATCTTGCCCGGTCCTGATCGGCTGAACCCCAGCAGCAAACGAACCTACCGGTTGGAGCATCTGCCCCCAGTGGTCAGTGCTCATCATAGTGAATGGTCAATAGGTCAAAGGGTCAGAGGGACAATTAGCATATTAGCCTTTTATATATATAGATATGGAACCAATCACTAAATATATTTATTGTTATTTTGTAGTTTATTAAATTTCAAGGGAAAATCTATTTAAAATCTCACTAATAAAAATTATCACATTTTTCTATAAAATAACAGCAATTCTCATAATTTTCTCTTAAAAACCCTGATTGTTAAGAAATGAAAATATGTTTGGCTACACTACTCTATCCTACTTTTAACTTAAAAAATACATATTTTTTTTATTTCAGAGAGGAAGGGAGAGGGAAAGATACTATAGAAACATCAATGATGAAAGAGAATCATTGATTGGCTGCCTCCTGCATGCCCACACCGGGGATCCCACAACCCAGGCATGTGCCCTGACTGGGAATTGAACCATGACCTCCTGGTTCATAGGTTGATGGTCAACCACTGAGCCACATTGGCCAGGCTTAACTTTCTTCTTTGATGTTTTATGTAATATTTAATTTTTGGTCTTTTTTTTTCACTCCCCAGGTTTTATTTATGATAGTAGAGATAATATTTCCATTCATTACTTGAAGGCTTTTCTTTTATTTTGAAGGACAGCCACATTTTACCATACTGACTTAGCATTCAATTTTATCTCATTGTTGTCAACAGAAGCATCTGTTGATAAAAAAAGAATGTGGGTGTGCTTGAGGATCAGTTGAAATTTCTGATAAAATATTTTCCAAAATAATTGTAAGTTAGATATTTTATAATCCTAAGAAGATTTTCCCAGCCAAAGTTTTTGTTGTTGTTGTTACAATGTAGTCAAATGAAAATATATTGAGGCTATTATGCCAATTTTCAAGATGAAATTTGGGTGAGTCATGACATAGCAATGGTAGCCCAATATTTAAGCATAAAATCACAGATCTCTAAGTTCATATAATATCATCAAACAGTTGTGATTGGTTACTATTTGTAGAGTTATCTTTTTTAACAAGAATAGAGATATCTAGATAGGTAGTTAAATGGATATGTAGACATCTAAACACATAGATACATAGATAATAGAAAATAATATATGACAGGGATATAGATATTATCCACTGGAGAGAACAGAGATAACTAAACACAAGAAAACAGCATAGACTAAAGACATATATCCTATATAATAAAAGCCTAATATGCAAATCGACCGATTGGTGAAACGACTGGTGGAACGACCAGTTACTATGATGCACACTGACCACCAGGGGGTAGACACTCAACACAGAGCTGCCCCTAGCCCTCAGGCCTCAGGCCAGCCAAGGTGGGTGCCAGCGGGAGCCCGCCCCATCAGTCGCCCCACAGATCAGCCTGGATTGCTGGCCAGGCCTAGGGACCCATGCACTAATTTCATGCATTAGGCCTCTCGTATTAGTATTATATAAAGAAAGAGATATAAGTCAGGTATTTTATGAGTTATACTGATTTTATAGTTTCATAACAGACACACACAAATAATTCTTGTGCTGCTTTGGATCTTTGTTTAAGTGGTATGAGAACATAAGATATAGAAATCTAAAGTCATTCTAAGCATTAGAAGATTGTGCTATGCTTACATTTTGACCATGTAACTTTATTAAAGCAACTAATTTGAAAATAATTTGCTCATTTTGAGAAGAGGAATACATGCGGGACAAAAAGAAGTAGCAGTACTAGCAGATCTGCAAGTAATTTTTAAAATTAATGTTAAAGTCAATAATAAGTACAAAATTAAGTTCATTCTGGGTGATTTGAAACATAGAAAATGACATTAATATGTAGCACCTAGCATTCTAATCTGATTTATCTGATTTACTTAATATCAACAATGGAAATTACCCACAAATATAAGACATATCAAGAAACTAACAAAAGTTTTTTTTGTCTGTTTTTTATTGGTTATAATAATTTAGAGGTCATTAAAGAAAATAAATTATGGAGCCGCATTGCATTTTAATGAATGATGCAATTCAATGCAATGCAATTACATTGTATTTAAGTATAGTATTCAGTAGAAAATGAAAACCAAAAACTTATTGATTAGTCTAGTGATAGCATTTTTAAAGTTATGATTTAAGAAATATTTTAAAGATTTTTATTGATAGAATGCTAATTTTATATTAAAATTTTCTATGGATAGAAGGAATTTATACCCAAAAGGAATAAATTATAAATATGTTTCTTGTTTTCCCCTTTAGATAAGGATTCTGTTACTAAAGTGAAGTGTTATAAAGCATCCTAAAGCATGATATATTTTTAATATTATAGGCTACCTTTCATTTTAATAGCCTTTTATGAATCTCTCTTGCATTATGCAATAAAAATGTACTTTTTTGAATGATAACATTGTCCATGAGTGCCCCTGCCTGGTAATGTCTTTTCATTATTTTCTCATTTCCCAATTTTTTTCTTACTTTAATAAGGCAAAGGAACACAATATAATCTTATGCACTATTTATTTCTGGGAAAAGAATTGACAATATAAGAATATTTTAATTTTTTGAATTATTATATATACTAATAATATGCATAATAATATGCATAATGTTAGTAATAATATAATTAATTTCAGACCAAACTTTTTAAAGATAACGTTCTCATGGAAACATGTAATTCTGGATTAAAAATATAAAATGTTATTGTATTTGAGTAATGAAGTCTGCTATTAATGAAAGGACAGCTAATGAGCCTTAACTAACAAAGAGAAATTGTACAGAGACAAAGGCCAAACTTGTTAGTTGCAACAAGAAAAAAAAATGTGGCAAGGATAAAAATTGGCAAAGGTATTTCTTTAAAAAAGTTTAGGTGAAAATGAACCGAAGATTCTAGTTAACCACAAGGGCAAATGAAGCGATAATATTGAGTCTGCCAAATGCTAGTGAAATTTACTGGTCATTAAGAAAACTCTGTTGCATGAGAAACTCAAGACGGAATTAAAGATTTTTAACATAAAAAATAAGGCACATCAATACTATTTTCATATATGGTAGCTATGCAAAAAAATAAATGGTTTTTAATATTTTAGGGTTGTGTTTTGAATCAAAGACTGACAGTTATAAGGAGACAAATATGGCCTTATACATGGATCCTTTATGGTAAGATTTGAAAAGCAACAAGATTATGCTCCTCTTCACCCCATATATCTTTATTCATTAAGATGATTGATACTTTGTTATTAATTATGCACTGTTGCACATAGACTTGGGCTTTTAAGACCATCTAAACATTAGCGGTTACCACTCTAAATAACCTGCAACTAGAACATGAATTTATTTATTGTTCTCTGTTTTTAATAAACAGAATATATGTGGAAATGGGATAGAAGGAAAGAATTAGATCATAAGGCTCTACTGGAAAAAGTTGACCCGGATGAGGAATATTATAAGGACCGAAACACTAACTTTAGTAATATTAAGGCAATGTAGACAGGGAAGATGTATTATTGGAGAAAGGGAGAGAAGATCAAAGGGAGAAGCATATGATAGATAAATTTTGCATATTTACCCTTCTGTTTCAACTACAGCTTGGTTACATTCTTAGATTGTATTTGCTCAATTAATATTGTCGGAAAGAAAGGGGGGGGATGGTGAAAAGTACAGATACCAGGACTGATACCTAGTATAAGTTAGTTGGCCTTGTAGTGCTTAATAGCACCATGCAGAATTAAGGTTCAAAACTGTGAATGGATTTAGCTTATCAATAGGATATCAATTAATGGTATTGTTACAAATGCATAGATAGCTCTGAACTAATCATAATTAGTCACTGAAACTCCCAGAGTATCTGATTTCTCACCAGCTAGTTTTCTAGTGCCCTAAAGAAGGAAACAATTTTTTAAAAAATATAGCCTTGATTATGTTCACTATCTTAATTTCTGAAATAGTTTTACAGATGCATACATATGGCAACAATTATCAAAGGGTACACTTTGAATCTATGCAATTTATATTGTGTCGATAATTTTTCAATGAAGAAGTTTTTAAAAGCCTATTGCAGAATTAATTAAATAAATATAGAGTGAGGCAAATGTAGGTTTATAGTTATGAGTACACAAAACACAGAGTTTATTCTTGTATCATTTATTAATTATTGTATTATTTTCCATACAACAACTGTAAGCCTACTTTTGCCCTTTCCTGTACATAATACATATTTGATGATCAAAACTTATGTTTTCAGTTTTTATGTAAAGCTTTTATTAATTATCCAGATACATATAAATGTATGAAGGAAATAACTATGACAGTCACTTACATGTTTTATCTCTTATTTCACAAGAAGTGTGAATGTAATTATCATATGCAAGGTTCAAAAAATCTTTTTTTAATTAATTTTATAATAGGAAATGGATGAACCCTTTTAAATGTACATATCATTCCCCTGGGAATTTAGTTGTTTTCTTAATTCTCTGAAATGGCTATATTCAATATCATCTAAGTAATTTGGACTGTATGTTAAAATATGCTGCCATTTTCATTAGTAAAACACAATTAAAGGAATAATAAGGGCGTTAGATTTTTTTAAGACATAACACATTGCTCATGAAATATTAAGTTTGTCGTTTTCCTGATTATGTGGAAAGATTTAGGTGAGCTAATTTTTTATGTAAGATGTATTTGAACAATCTGTAAGTTATCTATTAAATTACTGTAGCTATTATTATAATTTTCATATAAAATGCACTTACCTTAAATTTATGTTATATGAAGCATTGACACGTTGCTAAACTTGAGACAATGATTCTAGCATGTCTGAGTCCATCGGGTTTATTAAAAAATCAAGTTTATGGTACTTTATTTTGGAAAAAAATTATAGTTAAAATTACTTTTCCCCCTAAATATTATCTATATAAGAGGAATTGATGAAATCTATATGATATCAAACTTTAATAATCAGAATGCATCTTTGAGCACATTGCCTATATTTTTTCTGAAAGACCAAGAAAACCCAATAATGAACAGAAGCAATAGAATATTAAAATGAAAAATTACCTAGATATTTCCTTCTTTATTAGAAATTTGCAACATAAATGGGTGATAGCTTTTGTATACCATTCCATTAAAATAATTTGAGCAAATTTAGGTAAAGTAAAAGGAAAGGGGAATTGGAACATTAGCTGATATACTCAAAATCTGATTATTTTGGTTTTTGGCATTAGGTCTTTGCAAAGCACTCAAAATATAAATCACTGACCTGTAACCTTATAGTATGGTAGTCAGAAATACTGGTTTGCACCTGAGATTCAGCAATCCTACTGCCTTAACAGTCTAATTACAAGGTTATCAAGGGGTTCTTGGTTTACTTGTGGTAGAATTGGACAATTGGACTATAAACCATGTTCCCTGAAATCCTCTCAGTGTAAACATTGAATACAAGAGGCATGGGGTAGCAAGAACTGCACTGCAGAATTCTTAACTACACTCAATAGTTGACATCCAAAACTGGTCCTGACTGAAATGTTGGCCTGCAGGAGCAAATGATCATTGCTAAGGCCTTCCCAGCACACGGTTCTCTGGCCTAAGTTAAGGCTCCCGTTCTGGAGAGTAACAAGTGATCTGTACTGGGATGGGCACCCTCTCAGATCCCTGGGACTGAGGTTAGCTGTGCACTGACATGGTGATCTCATAGTGAATCTACAAATAGATATCCAACTTTCTCAAACTTTAGTTTGACTGAGAATCACCTGGCGTGCCCTTTAAAAAAGCATTCATTTTTAGGTCTCATCCCCAGAGATTACAAGTGAATGTCTTTTAAGTGGCACTCAAACGCTTGTATTTTTAACAAGTTTGTGTCTACAGACCCAACTTGTTAAAAACACAAGTGCTTTTCAGCCTCTGTGGGACAAGGCATATGTACAAGTCAGTATTAGTGAGGTCTTGGAAACACCATATTACAGGTGTAAGTTCCATATGAACTTCTGTAATTTAGCAGTCATAAGTCTGGGACTGTTAGGAAATAATAAAGGGTGTAGAAAATTCCAAATGGAATAGCCTATATACACAGAGTAAAAAGATAATGGTATGCATGACAAGTTTAAGGGATCAGGTCTTGGACAGATGCTTGCATAAATCGATTATATTTGATTGAACAAAGGTTTATATTAAGAGAAGAGCTTGAACAGAAGTGTGCATTCCTATTGTGGGGGATTCTGAGAGACTCTCTGAAGATGTAGATGAATAGCCATCTACCTAATCCAAGAGTTGGCAAACATTTTCTGTAAATACTTTAGGCTTTGTGAGCCACTGAGGGCCTCTTTACAGAACTGTAACTCTTTAGTCCACTTGTCAGTACTGAAGAGTGACATTGTTGTTAACCCTTGATGACTTAAGGAAGAAACAAAATTGATTTGCATTTCTGTTATTATTAGTGTCAAGTATTCATTTTTCTTTTCTTTCTTTAATTATGCATTTTCTTCTCTCATTTATCTTTTACAAACATAGTACTTCCATTAATTTTCACAAGATCTTCCCATGCTAAGGCTTTTCCTGCTCTGTCATGTTTCTTTATCATATTTCTCAAAAGGATGATTTGATTTTTGAATCATTTTGTGCTGACTTGCAGAAAATTATAATTTTAATACAGTTATATTGCTTTCCTTAGATTTTGTCTAATGACTTTTATACAAGTAATGCCTTGCCAGCAAAAGATCGGGCTTATACTATCTTATCCACCCCCTTTTGCTCCCCCCCCCCCGCCCCACCCACCCTGTTAGGGTTTGAATATTTACAATTATCTTTTCAATCCATCTGAGATATTTTTGGTTGAGGGGGCATGGTATTCTGTGAAGAACTAAATGAATATTTTGTTCCAAAACAGTTGAACAATTTTCTATATTGTGAAAAAACCCTCCCCTTCCTGTTGTTTTGTGATGCCTTAAATAATTATGGATTGCATTATAAATATGTTTAAATCCTATTATATTATTTTAAGATTAAATAGATAACTGGAACTGCCTTCATGTATATGGTTTGCCTTCATATATATGTTTTTCAATCCAGTTTGATTTCATTTTCCCAGAGTCTGGCAGAATGACAGTGTCGATTTTTAAATCTTATAGATTGTAATTCTCCTATCTTTAGTTTTAGGTGTTGGAGTGGGTACTTTGGAAAGGCAGTGTCAGAAACAACAATCCAGATAAAAACAGTTGTGAAAAACCAACTATTCCATCCTTCTAAAGCAGGCTATTCCTGATTTGTGACAATGTCTCTAAATCATTATTGAGAAATATGCTTATCTTTTTAATTGCTATGCAATGGGACCATAAAAGTCAACTAAAAGTGTTTCCAAGTCATTACAATGAATTTGTTTTAAGGCAGTTCAGGAAACAATCCTGTTTTGGGGTCACTTGAAATTATTATCTGGTCTGTGATGATCATTCTTGCTTTTTGCAATGTTATTAAAATTGAGGTTGCATCAGGCAGCTAATGATAGGGATTCCATGTAGAACTCAAATGTGTAGCAGAAAGGGTTTTTGTCCACAGATTCAGAGATCCAAGAGCAGTCATTGAAATATTTTTTAAAAGTGTTATTATTCTTGGCTTCTTTATAATTTTAACCACATACAGTATTGAATGTAATACCTCCAATTACTCTCCATTAAACATCACAGTAAGAACCCAGAAGTGTAAGTAATTTATATACACAGTAATGGCCCTGTCATTTTCAGGAATTAGACATCTTTATTTGACATACATTACAATGTGATCTTACCTAGTTAAAGTTATAGCAAAATTATGGTTAACAAGATGGGGAATACACCCTTTCAACCTTTAAACAGTGACAAAAAAATATTAATTTTTATTTAAAATTAAACTTTCTAATGAAACAAACTATATGAGGAGATGTTTTTAAGCTTAGACTTAAAAGTATCTTGGGTATATCACATCTAAAGTATGTATCCTAAGCATGGGGAGCCTGGGGGAAATAGGCTTCATGGTTTTCATGTCCCACAATTTCTCTTCCCAGAGATAGTCTTTCAGTACCTAGATTTATTCTGATTATTGGTTCTGAGTCCCAGATAAGGAGTTGTCTTTAGCTTTGAACATGATTTTACATTTTTAAATGAGTTAAAGTTACATAAATTTCTTCAAGATTCCATTTAGCCTGTTCCCCCATGAGACTTGCCAAAGCTCATTTGGGTTTTAGGTGTCATTGTTTAGTCAGTAACTAGAAAGATAAGGTCCACATTTGCCTATAGTTAGGACATATAAAAACTTGCTTCCATTTACAAAAATAAAAACAAATTAATCTATTGAGAGCAGTTGGAGCGTTGGTTATCTCTTCTATTTATAAGATTCAGGAAAGCTCACATTTATTTTTGACTTGTTGATGTCATCAATCTATGTTGTGAACATTCTGAAGAACCACTTTATCAAATGAGAGGGAAGTAATGAACTTAGAACCTGTACAAGACACCAGTCGTGGGCTAATGAAAATGTGGTCTGTAACACTGTTGGCTATAGCAGAGAGGAAAAGCTATAGTATCCCTAGGAACATTCTGTGAGCCAGCCGAGTTGTCCTATATACTCAGATCAGTACTATTATCTTTCACACACAGAGAAGAGTTGGGCTTATGACTCAAGAAAGACCAATTATGGCATCTCTCATACCCACCCCATAGTCCCCATCATCCAATAATCAACATGTCACCCAATGTGTATCAACCAGAATCCTTTCCCACGTTTTTATAAGGAACACTTGTGGGAAAGGGATCATTTTTTTCTTGGTTCTTGGTGTTAAGAACAAAAATCCAGAGGTACCTGAAGTCCTGCTTCTTAGAAATAATCAGATTGGCAGAATAAAATCAACACTCAGAGAGAGGTTAAATCTATTTGATTTCACGGATGTGTTGTTAGATCCTCTACTACCTTGCCTGTATTCTAACATAACTACTGTGTGACAATAATGGTGCTAAGCACTAGGGATGCAGGATGAAGACAAATATAGCCTTGCTTCCAAAATCTCTAGAAAACCTTCAAATCTGCTCAAGCCACCATAACAAAGTGCCATAGACTAGGTAGCTTTAAAAATCAGAAATTTATTTTCTCCTTGTTATGGATACTGGAAAGTCCAAGATGAAGGTGCCAGCAGAGCTGTCTGGTGAGAGCTGCTCCTCTTGTGTTGTGGATGGCCGCCTTCTCAGTATGGGAAGTGAGATTGAGGGCAGCTGTTCCTGTCTCATAGGGTTCATGTTTATTCTGGCTGGTTGTCAGCTTATTCTCTAATGCCTGGGAATCTAGTGTGATATTTTCAGATTCTCCCTGATAAAATCTGTTCATTACTATAGGTGGCCTTTAAGGTGGGATCTTAGATGACCCAGAAAAGAAACATTCTATCTTTTTACCCTTTGTATGACTTATATGTAGTTCACAGAACTCTTCTGTGGGATGGAGAGAGGAGAGAGAGAGAGAGAGAGAGAGAGAGAGAGAGAGAGAGAGAGATTTCTCTGGTGTTATCTTCTTACTAGAGGCCCGGTGCATGAAATTTATGCACTCGGGATGGGGGTCCTCAGCCCAGCCTGTGCCCTCTGGCAGTCTGGGAGCCCTTGGGGGATGTCAGTCGGACATCTTAGCATTGCCACAGCGGCGGGAAAGGTTTCTGGCACCACCACTGCGCTCACCAGCCGTGAGCTCGGCTTCTGGCTGAGCAGTGCTCCCCCTGTGGGAACCTACTGACCACCAGGGGGCAGCTTTTGTATTGAGTGTTTTCCCCCTGGTGGTCAGTGCACATCATAGCAACCGGTCGTTCTTCTGTTCGGTCGATTTACATATTACCCTTTTATTATATAGGATAAGAGGACACTAGTCCTATCAGCTATCAGATCAGAGCTTCACTCATTATTTCATTAAACCTTTAGCACCTCCATCTAGTCCCTGTTTCCAAATATAGTCACATTGGGGTTTATGACTTCACCATGTGAATTTTGAAGGATTATAAACCTTCAGTTCATCAAAAACAAAAACAAACAAACAAACAAAAACTGTAGGGTATGGTAAATTCATCTGTAAGATAGGGTAAACCGAAGATATTATAGCAGTATATTATTAACTCAAATAAAGCCTTCCACAGTTTTTTTGTGAAATAAAAATATATTTTAATAAAGTGTAGATTTCGTAAGTGTCTGCCACCTCTCCCACGTTACATTTTACCTAACTCAAGCTAGGGGATCACAGAAGACAAAACTATGCAAATGGATGCATAGAATAAGGAAGGGTCACCATCTTATTAAATTATAGTCAGATAACTAGACTGACAGCTTGTACCTTGGCTGGACAGATATAAAAACACTGGGCCAAAGCATATCCTTCTCAGAGAGCTGAATTAGGGTAAGAAGAAAGGCTTGCTCTATGATCCTAGGAGCCCATGTTCCAGATTGATGGAGACCTGAGTGAATGGTTCTCCCTTTGCTTTACCTAGTTTCAACTGATGGGGAGAAATGCACGTTTTATGACTAAAAATAATAAAATTATGATAACAATCGAATGTTTCCCAAAACCACATATCGACGGATAATAATTTTGAAATAAAAAAAGAAAAATTAGCATGTGAATATCCTTTAACTCAGGGTCATATACAGACATAATTCAGGATAATTTTAGTCACTGCTAGGAAGACTCTAGAATAGCCATGTTTGGAATAAAATTATGGTCAGCTTGATACAATGCTTCTTAAACTTTGTTGCTCATTATGATCACCTGGGAGCTATTTATAAATAACACCCATTGCTTACTTCCCACCCTAAATGGATTACTTCAGAGTCTCTGAGGATAAGACCTGGCATTTTAAAAGCTTCCTGGATAATATTACTGAGCAGAGAGCCACTGACTTAATGTTGAGAAGTTGTCACCTAATGTAACTGCCAGTTAAATTCTTTTGTCTGAAATTAGAAGGCCCAGCTTGTGTGGAGCAAATTGTTCTTGTTAGCCAATGCCTGGGTACAGAAATTTCACATAAAAGTGGCAAAGCTCACTGAAGAGTCATCATGACAAATCACTAGTCAAGTGAAATGGAACATTATTGAGTGGCAAATGAAGATCTAAGCCCACAATTGGGAAGGGGCTTCGGGTTGTGCCATTTTTCTGGCACTAAATAGAGATTATGGGTATTCAATGTGGCTTTCTGTTTGTAAGCTCCAATGAGGAGGCAAGTCTAAGTAGTTTCCCTTGAAAAACCGCATGGGGGATTTAGTCATAAACAGCACTAAAGTAGGAAATTCATTGCAACTTAGAACCTGAACTTCAATCAAATATCCCTTCAGGGACTCAAGTCTGTTAAAAGAAGAAAGTCCTGATCGCTCTCGGGCAGATGGGCAATGAAGACGTTCACTGAGCTGCCTCTCAGCACATTGCCAAACAGGGAGGACAATTTGTTGTTACCATTTGAGGTGGATGGCTCCTTTTTCTGTTTCCTTGGCATTCCAGAATTTGCATCTAATTTCTGTAACCTTTGAAGAATTACTTTGCCATAATCAGCTTCTGTTCAGCCCTCATAATGAGGTAGGCACAGTAGGATGCTTAAGAGTTCAGTTTTGTTTGTTGGTTCTTTCCCAGTGAGCAAGAGGAGCCATTAAATCCCCCTGAGCAAGTAAGTTCCATGAAAGTCATAGCTGAGACCTTGACACTTTAGCATGATGTAGTTGCAGCATAGGCAAAGAGATTCTCTAGAATACCATAGTAATAATTATTCCACGGCACTGAAGACTTAAACCATCTGTGTACACACACACACACACACACACACACACACACACACACGGCTGAGGATTTTTTTTAAATATATTTTATTGATTTTTTACAGAGAGGAAGGGAGAAGGATAGAGAGTTAGAAACATCGATGAGAGAGGAACATCGATCAGCTGCCTCCTGCACACCCGCCACCGGGGATGTGCCTGCAACCAAGGTACATGCCCTCGACCGGGATCGAACCCGGGACCCTTGAGTCCGCAAGCCGACGCTCTATCCACTGAGCCAAACAGGTCAGGGCAGGCTGAGGATTTTTAAAATAAAAATGTAACAGGATGGTAAATCAAAAAGAGTGTTTGTGGTACCAAGACACTATATACTAGTAGATGACCTTCCAAAATGAATACACTTCCAAAATGAAAAAAAAAATGTCAAAGGAGGGCAAAATAAACTGCTTATACTATTCTTAAATGCCATCCATACTCAAATGGAAGATACGGGCATGTTGGAAGTTAGAGAAGCCTTGGAGAAGGTTATTTTGGAGGAGAAATTCGTGTGCTCTAAGTCCTTCTGCTGAAGCACTCTACTACCCTACTCCTACCAAGGAGAGTTAGAGAAGGTTTCAGCCTGACTCTCAGCCAAGAGAGGTGGGAGGAATCTAGATGGTAAACATAATGCGTATGTAATTTCTGCAGGTTGGAGGACACAGAGGCCTCCTGGCTGATTCATGCTACTTAACTATGAATAACTGTTTTACCAGCTACTTTGACAGCTGATTGAAAGAGAAATTGATATATCCTTGTGTAATTTGAACTCCCAGCATTTATAGGGTAAATTAGGCATGTGTCCTGTGGACTAGATGGTAGCCATACAGAAGACAGAATATCTCTTGTCTGGGTCATATAGGAACAAACTAACCTCACTAGAGAGTATTTGCCAGAGAATCTGGAGGTGCCAGTAGATTGGGAAAGAAGCTAACAACCAGCAGGAATAGATATGAACTCTCTGTGACAGGAACATCCATGAAAATGGGTTTGTTGCGGGGAGGAAGGATACGTCTTGTGGTTTCCAAAGATCCAATGAAAGTTTTAAATGCAGGATCAGGACCATTAAGTAGGAACTGTCATGCCCTTTTTTCTATTTTGCCTTCTTGTGCTCCAACTCGGAGGGAACCAGAAACCCCAGCTAGGAAACTAAGGGGGCAGAAATTATAAAACAGCTTGTCTGGGGCTGAGAAAAAAGTTATTATATTCAAGATTCCCCACCTGCATGTCAAGGGAGAGGAGAAACCTCAATATCTAACCAGGGTTAAAATTTGAATTTTTACTATGGCTAAAGATTTTTAAAATCACTGAACTAAGAATGCGACCATAAGTCACTTTAATTGCTTAAAAATAAACAGAAAAGTCATAGGGCCTGTCTGAAGTTTTATCCAAGAGTAAGGGGTAAATAACCTTGCAGAATAAATTTTAAAGGATTGTGAGACACACACACAAAAGAAAATAAGTTTTTTTTCTATTGTACTTCTGTGAGTTTTGCCTACGTGATCGACATTTACAAAACTCAAAGCTAGTGATTATAAATGACCAAGAAAGTCATAGAATAATAATTAGACTTTCTGCCCTTGTTGTATTTTATAATTTCACATATATTTTCTAATTTGATCCTAAATATCCTGAGGATGAGACAGATATAAATTTCTTCATTTTACAGAAGAATAACCTGAATATGAGATTAATAAGTGATATGTCAGAGATATTACACATGCTGGAGTAGGTTTTGAAGTTAGGACCAAAATCCAGATATACTGTCTCTAAATATTGCCTCAGGGCACAGTTCTTTATGTAAGCATTAGCCTTTGAGATTTCTCTAAGAGCTATTTTTATTAATTCATTCAGTAAAAATTACTGATTTTCTTCCATTTACCAAACTTTGTTGCAGATTCATTATGAAAGAAATCAGAGAATTTCATTGCTCTTATGGAACTTAGATTCCAATACAGAGAAACACCATAAATAAATAGAACAAAAAATGATATGTTAGATGGCAATTTTTGTGAAAATATAAATGAAACAGGATATGAAGGATACAAGTGTTGGGAGTGAGAGCTGCTGTATGTTTTGTAGGCCATAGAGCCAGAGAGAGGAATGTGCTTACAAAAAGTCAAAGGCCATTGTGGCTGAAGCAGAGTGATCAAAGGGATTGGTAGGCAATGATGCTCTACAGTACAAGGGAGTGTGGCATTTGGGGAGGAGATCATATTGGGCCTTCTAAGACCTGGTAAGGAATTTTATTTCACTACTAGAGGCCTGGTGCACGAATTCATGCACCAGTGGGGTCCCTCGGCCTGCCCTGTGGGATTAGGCCGAAACTGGCTCTCTGTCATCCCCCAGATTGCGAGAGGGCACAGGCCAAGCTGAGGGTCCCCACCAGTGCACAATTGAGGCCAGGGACAGAGGGGGAAGAGCATGGGAGGTTGGTCAGCTGGGGAGGGACCGCGGGAGGGGTCCAGGGCGTGTCTGGCCCATCTTGCTCAGTCCCTATTGGCTGGACCCCAGCAGCAAGCTCCCCTACCAGTTGGAACATCTTCCCCGTGTTGGTCAGTGCATGTCAGAGCTGCTGATCGACCGGCTGACTGTCTGCCCTCTGGTGGTCAGTGCACACCACAGTGAGCAGTTGAGCAGCCTTAGCATATCATTAGCATATTACGCTTTGATTGGTTGAACAGCTGACCAGATGACCAGACACTTAGCATATTAGGCTTTTATTATATAGGATGAATTCAAATGGTTTCTGAAGAGGAGCGATTTTTTTGTAAAACAGACACTAGTCTAGCTGATAGGTAAGGATAGGACTCTAACAAGCAATGGTGGGAGCAGAAGACAAGTAAAGATGCTATTGTGGTAGTTCAGATGAGATCTAGTGAAGCAGTGGAGCTGCGGAGAAGTGTTGGTGATCTTCTTTAATTTTGATTTGGCAGGCAGTCCTTAGCCAACTTCAAGCTGTATTTCCTTAGGTCATGTTTGTGAAATTTATAACAAAAGATGTTTCTACAACAAAAAAGTTCAGTCTCTATGCCCAAGGATATTCTTCGCTCTCTATATTGTAAAATATGACCATCCCTTCTAGCTTACCCTATGCTTTCACCTTCACCCTGTCAGCAGATTTCACTGAGTACTAATTATTTTCTATATAGCACTTATTGTAAATTGTGATGTCTGTGGTCATTGTTCATTTCTCTCACTAGACTGTAAGCCTTCTGAAAGCTATTTCTTTTTTGTTCACTTGCATACTGAGTGCCTAGTCTACAATTTAACACAAAATAGTTACTGAAAATTATCTTTTAAGTGAATGAATAAAAATATCCTTACATTTTAATTCTAAGGAATTCCAGTCATCTTTTTCTTGCCCTATCTAGATAAAAAAGCTAAGGAAAAATATCTGAATGATTTCAATTATTTTTTTCCTTTGCTCTAAGAAAGAAACAGAGCATCCTGCTCCCTTTAATTTTCAATTTTCAACTACACTGGTTATATATTTGTGGTAGGCAGAATAACAGCCCCTCAAATATGCCCATACCCTATTCCTTAAAACTGTAAATATATTACATTATGTGAGGAATGTGATAGGGAAGGGAGAATCATAGGAGAAAGAGGAATTAACTAGCAGATGTAATTAAGGTTGCTAACCAACTGACCTTACAATGGGGAGATTATTCTAGATTATTCCAGAGGGCCCAGTAGAATTGAAAGGGCGAGGGCTACGCCCTCCATCTTGCCCCGAATCCTCCATTTTTGGGCAGCAGCCATGTGCTCAGCAAGGAGCTTCTTCCCGGAAGCCCAAGCCTCTGCTAGCCACACCTAGGATTTCTTTAAACTAACCAATGATAATCAAGGGAAGTGTGTGCCATAGATACGACCACATCCTTTGTAACAAAACACCGACTTGCGCCTGGCCAATTGGCAGGGCCCACAGTCCTCTCTCCTCCCCTTACTCCAACCCCCCTATAAACCCCTCTACCCACAAAGCTCGCTCTCTCTGCCCCCGGCTGCTGCGTCGGCGAGTGTGGTGGACGGGGAGCCTGAGCTAGCTCAAATAAAGACTCTTATGCTTTTGCATCGGACTTGGCTGGCTCCCTGATGGCCTCTTGGGGATCCTGAAATCTGGGCATAACAGAATCACATTAATTCTCTAAGGAGCAAAGAGGCAGAAGAGAAGGTCAGAGAGCTGTGACCTGAGGACAGGACAAGCCATTGCTGACCTTGAAGATGGAGGAGGAAGAACATGAACTAAGGAATGTGAATGCATTTAGAATCTAGGACTGTCTCAGTTTAAAGCCTGTAACAAAATGGGGACCTGCAAGGAACTTAATTCTGCCAACAACTCCTATTAGCAGGAAATAAATTCTCCCTGGCACTCCCAAGGAATGGGATTTTAGCCTGGTGAGACACACACTGGACGTCTGACCTAGACAACTCTAAAATAAATTTGTGTTATTTTACGCAACTAAATGTGTGATGTCTTCGTGTTTTTATCATAACACTAATATTCTTAAAACCCGGAGTGACACTAGGAAAATTAAAATTTTAATTCAAAGAATGTTCCAGATATAGTTAAATCTTTATTTTACCATTTGTCTACTAACAAGGCACTTTGTAACACCCTCTATTGCTTTCATAATGTTTTTATTGTTGTAGTATTGTTATGTCTTTATTTTACCTTTTCAGTCCTACAGTTATTACTCAGAGATACAAGGTTGGATTGGAGGAAATGAAAAAAGCTGAAAGGCAACTTGAATGTTTTCATCACTATAATTTCTTTGAAGGATTACTAGAAGATTTAAGAGAAAAGAAATAAACAGTTTTGACAAGAGTCAGAGCGTGGGTAATCCATAAATTTCATGTCACACCACTCTTCATTTTAGAGGTTTTTGGGGACACGGTAGAATTATAGGAGTGGTCACAGACACCAAATATTCTCCTGAGTGAGAGAGGCTAGTACCTCCTTAGCTCTGTCTTCCATGTGCCAGAAGGAACTAGGAAGCTTTAAAGCAAAGTTAAAGAATTATATTTCTTTGGTTGGAAGGCGGGCTGTGCATGAAGGCTGGCTCCTGCTGCAGGGTGAGAATCTTGAGACATGAGCCTTTCAGGAAAAAAGACATTGTGTATGTGCCGCAAAGTCTAGTCTTTGAGATTTTATTTTGTTTGTTATTTGCTGAAAAAGAATCCTCTTCCACTTATGGAACAAGTTCAGATTTTAAAAAATATAAGAGCTTTATTGAGTTGTAATTCAAATGCTACAATATTTACCCCTTTAAAGTGCAAAATTCAGTGGATTTGGTCAACTCACAGGGTTGTCCAATCCTCATCACTCCCAAAAGAAACTCTGTACCCAATGACAGTCACTCCTCTTTTCTCCCTTCCCCTGGCCTCCGACAACCACTAATCTAATTTCTCTCTCTATGGATTTGCCTTTTCTGGGCATTTCACATAAATAAAAGCATACAGTAGGTGGTCTTTTGTAAATGACCTCTTTTACTTAGCTTTATGCTTTTAAGATTCATACTTATTGTAACATGGATCGGTACTTTATTTTTTTATTGGTAAATAATATTTCATTCTCTGGACACACAACATTTTTTTATCGATTAATCAATTCATGGACATTTGAAGTATTTTCACTTTTTGGCTATTATGAATAATAATGCTATGACCTTTTGTGTACAAGTTTTTGTGGGATCATATTTTCAAATTTCTTTTAGAAATGGAGTTGATTCTTAATATGATAACTCTATATTTAACATTTTGGGTAATAGAAAACTGTTTTTGAAAGTGTTTCTACCATTTAACATCTCCAATAGCAATGTATGAGGGTTTTTCACATCTTCACCAACCCTTGTTATTTTCTGTTATTATTATTATTACTATTAACACAATCCTAGTGTGTATGAGGTGATATCTCATTGTGGTTTTGATTTGCATTTTTTTAGAGACTAACGATGAGCATCTTTTCATGTTCTTATTGGCCATTTGTATATATTTGGTGAAATATCCAAATCCTTTGCTTATTTTGAGTTGGGTCATTTGTCTTTATATAGTTAGGTTATCAAAGTTTTTTTCTTTATACTGGATACATGTCCCTTACCACATACATGATTTGCAAATATTTTCTATTATTCTGTGGGCTGTCTTTTCACTTTTTGAAGGTGTCATTTGTACCACAAAAGGTTTTAACTTTGATGAAGTCAATTTATTTTTGTTGTTGTTGCTGGAGCTTTTGATGTTATAGCTAAGAAACCATTACCTAACCCAAGGTCATTAAGATTTACTCTTAAGTTTTCTACTAAGACTTTTATAGTTTTAGCACTTACATTGAAGTCTATGATCCATTTTCAGTTAAGTTTTTAATAAGATGTGGAAGGACCCAGCTTTATTCTTTTTCATGTGGATATCCATTTGTGCCAACACCACTTGTTGAAACAGTATTCTTTACCCATTGAATAGCCATGGCATCTTTGTCAAAACAGAATTGACTGAAAATGTGAATCTTTTTTCTGGACCCTCAATTCTATCCTAATGTATGTCCTTATAAGAATACCACACTATCCTGATTACTGAAAGTTTGTAATTAGAATATGTAAGTCCTTCAATTTTATTCTTTTTCAAGATTGTTTTGGATATCTGAGCCCTTTGCATTTCTTTGTAAATTATAAGATAAGCTTGTCAATTTCTGCAGAATAGGCAGATAGGATTTTGATGGATATTATGCTGAATCTATAGATCAAATTGCAGAGTATTACCATCCTAAAAGTATAACCTTCCAATCCATTAATATGTGCTGTCATTCCATTTATTTAGATCTTTAATTTTCTTCAGCAATGTTTTGTAGTTTTCAGAGTACAAGTCTTGTACTTCTTTTTTTAAATATATTCATAAATATTTTATTTTTGGATGCTATTATAAATAGAATTGTTTTATTAGTCTTTTTGATTGTTCATTGATAATATATAGAAATATGATGTCAACATTAAATATTTAATAAAAATAAAATATAATTGATTTTTATATTTTTTATTCATCTGCAACCTTGCTGATAAAGCAGATACTGTTTTTCATATGTACTGTATGTATTTGCTGATATTAAATATGGAATGGTTAATAATACTTTTACTCCTATGCCTTTTAAAATAATTTACAATAATTTCTTTAAGAGAACAAATTTATCTAATATCTTCTGTTTCATATCCATCAGAAAATACTTTTTTTAAAATATATTTTATTGATTTTTTACAGAGAGGAAGGGAGAATAATAGAGAGGTAGAAACATCGATGGTAGAGAAAAATCGATCAGCTGCCTCTTGCACACCTCCTACTGGGGATGTGACTGCAACCAAGGTACATGGCCTTGACCGGAATCGAACCTGGGACCTTTCAGTCCGCAGGCCGACGCTCTATCCACTGAGCCAAACCGGTCAGGGCCAGAAAATACTTTTAATAAGATACTATAAAAAGTAAAATGGACACATAAACATATTTTATGTGACCCTTGCTTATTATCTATTTGAAAAATATACTATACACACATAAATCTTTTTATGTGATGTTACAGGCCCCATACCTAATGTATACGAAAGAATGTTATCTCTTTTGTTTTTAAGATACATATACTTGCTCTTCTATGGTTAGAAATAAATCTTATGTGTGGTTTGTTTAGCTTCAACTTAAAATTTTTATTAAATAAGTAATCTTTGGAATTACTTAATATGTCCAATAATTTCCTTACAAAATAGTAATATGGTGCTGCATTGAAGCATAAGTATAGGCATGGCATTAGCTAAGTTAGCATATTTGTAAATAGAGGATTCACAATGGATGTCCTTAATCTTATCTTTCTTTTCACTACATATATACTTTAAAAAAGACTTCAAACTTGAATTTATGAAACATAGTTCAATTTAATGTAATAACAGAAACCACAAGACATTTGGGGTTTAACCTTTCAGTTGGCAGTTTTAAAAGAAATGTCACATATGGTTAGCTAACATTTCAATGCTTATTAGCTCCTTGTTATGAAAACTTTAAAATGGCTATAGTTAATTTTAAAATATAGTGATATACAAATATATCTATAAAGTAGTTATTCTTTACTATTATTTTCTAATTTAGGTGCAAGTTGAACCTATTAGCCAAGTATAAAAGTGACACCTGTATTTTCATTAAAGGTATTAAATAAAGTGAAATCACTCTAACTACCAATGCCACTCCATCTCCGCCTCCACCCCATTTACACACTTGTCATTCCCACACTGTTTGTCTTTGCAACATTAGTCTCTGTAATAGTGTCTGGCATGTGAGTATTTATAAGTATTCTATATAATAAGAGAGAAACATGAAAATTAACCATCCCTCTGCCACAAAGATGGCTGTACCCACAGCTGAGGCTGAGTTCCCATAATGAGCCTTAAGGAGCAATCAGCAGGGACCTGAGGCCGGGCGTCCCCCTCACCTCCCCGTGGGTCTTGACAGGGGACCTCAGGCTGCGCCCTCCACCTGGCAGGACTTGACAGGGGACCTCAGGCTGCGCCCCCCACCCGGCAGGGCTTGACGGAGGACCTCAGGCCATGCCCCCTGCCCTGGCACCGGGGTAGGGAACCTGAGGCTGTGCCCCCACCCTGGTGGGGCTTAACAGGGGACCTCAAGGGCCGGGGGACCTCAGGCTGCGTCCCCCACCCTGGCACCGGGCCAGAGAACCTGAGGCCATGCCCCCCACCCTGGCGCCAGGCCGGGGGACCTGATGCTGCGCCCCCTGCCTGGCAGGGCTTGACTGGGACCTCAAGGTGCACCCCCTGCCCTGGTGCCAGGCTGGGGGACCTCAGGCCATGCCCCCGCCCTGGCACTGGGCCAAGGGACCTGAGGCTGTGCCCCCCACCCGGCGCTAGACCAGGGGACCTGAGGTCGCGCCCTCCACCCAGTGGGACTTGACGGGGGACCTCAGGCCACACCCCCCGCCTTGGTGCCAGGCTGGGGGACAGCAGGCCGCTCCCCCTGCCCAACGGAGCTTGACACGGGGCCTCAGGCTGTGCCCTCAGCCCGGGCTGGGGGATCTCAGGCCATGCCCCCCTGCCCTGGCACCAGACCAGGGGACCTGAGGCTGCACCCCCCCCCTGGCGGGGCTTGGAAAGGGTGGGACTGGCCGGGTCTGGATCTAGCCCAATGAGGGGGGGCCAGCTGGGTCTGGCTCTCGTGGGATTTTGAGGTACACGTGGGTGGGTGGGGACTTGACTCTGGGTCCCATGGTGCACCCCAGACTCTGACAGGAGGAAGATTTTCATATACATTTTATTAATTTTCTTTCATCTCTGACACATCTATTATAGAGAAAGGGCAAGTAGCAATATTAAAATATTTCCTCCAATTAATCCCCATTTAATGTGCACAAATTTCGTGCACTGGGCCACTAGTTTCTTAAATAAATGAGAAAACAAAGAGACAACACATCCAATGAAGTTTTAAGGGAAATAGATCACTATGATATTGAGCATTTAGAAAAGTTTCCAAAGAGAATATTAAGTGTAAAGAGAGATATAAGACTTCCATAATCAGAAAAGAAGAGAGGGTGTTTGAGCTGTGAACAAGGCTAAGGAAGTGAGAAGGTGATTGCATTGGGACTGAACACAAGTATGGGGTATGGGCTCCATGTGGTCCTCCACCAAAGCAGTACCTCCCGGCTATGGGGTTTAAAAAAACAACTATATGTATTGTTTTCAATTATATTTAATTGATTTCAGAGAAGAAGAGAGAGGAATAGAGGGAGAAAAACATCAATGATAAGAGAGAATCATTGATAGGCTGCCTCCTGTACACCCCCCACTGGGGGTCGAGCTCACAACCCAGGCATGTGCCCTTGACCGGAATCGAACCCAGAGCCAAACCAGCTAGGGCGTGTGTGTGTGTGGGGGGGGGGGTGTGTGTGTTTTAAATAAAAGTTTATTGGAACATAGTCTCATCCATTTATTTATAGCATATCCATGGCGGCTCTCGTGTTATAACCATGGAACTTTATGGTTTGGGAATGAGACTGTAGACTGTAGGACCTCAAAGCCTAAAACATTTACTATCTGGTCCTTTACAGTAAACCTTTGCCAGCCCTTGGAATAGAGAATCCATGAAAATAAATAGTAGGACGTGAGATTGGGGAGTTATCATGATGCTAGAACACAGACCATTTAAGCTTATTGCTAAGAGTTTGGACCACATTTGTATTTAGGTTGACCAGAGGGGCAATGTGTATCAAGTTGGTAGATCACCTTGGCAGCAACAGGTCAGGAAAATTACAACACTCAGAAGAACAGGTAGCCAGCTGATAAATGTGGGAGATGACCAGGACCTGGACTCTGGTGGCAGGAGCCAAGGAGAAGAGAGGAGGTGATGGTGGTAGAGAGAATGATAGAAAAGAAGATATATAGTGAGAAACAAATTCTCAAAGTGACTCACTGAGAATGGAAGAAATGGGTGGAAATAGGATAATGCTGATAATTAT
The DNA here is from genome assembly GCF_000147115.1 of Myotis lucifugus. Classification (NCBI taxonomy): domain Eukaryota; kingdom Metazoa; phylum Chordata; class Mammalia; order Chiroptera; family Vespertilionidae; genus Myotis; species Myotis lucifugus. Next base: position 12,863,965 of record NW_005871060.1, read on the forward strand.
ATCAAATGTTCACTAGTAGGTTTCTGGAGGAATAATGTTGCTCGTGCTACAAATTGAAAACAAACAAACAAACACAGAATACCTTGGCTTTGAAGGGATAATTTTGACTTTTTTTTTTTAAGTCCTGTTATTTGATGAGAAAAGAAATCTCAATAAAAATGTCTGGCAGGTAATCAGAAATGTGGGGCTGGAGCTCAAAGGCAACGTAAAGAGTGGGTTTGCTTTCAGAGGTAGCGGTTAACACTGTGAGAGTAGATGAGACCTCTTAGGCGAGTGGGTAATGATGCCACACAAGGCGGAATCAGGTCTTAGCCACATGGGGTGCTCACTCCTAATGGCATGAGAGGAAGGCGATGCAGGAAAGGCAGCAAGAGTTTTATGGATGGAGACAAGCATCACCTTGTGCAAAAAATAGTTTCAGGGTGAAGAATGCACTTAATTCAGTTTTATTTTGGGTATATAATGAATATGCAAAATAGGTTACAAGCAGCTCATAGTCCACTGAAGAAAACAGGATTCTAAATAGAAGAAAAAAAAGGATATAGGAAAAATCTTATATGATTATAGGAAAAGAAAAATAATGACGTTACAGTAGGAAGTTAGAGATTGTTTCATAATGACTCTTTGGTGTCTTTAAGAGTGTTTTGTTGTCACCAGAAAGAGCACGAAGGGGTTACTTAGGCTTTAAATTTAATGTACAATTTATTAATGTTACAAAAGAGAAAATATACTTTCTTATTTGGCTTTTAAGTTTATATGCTTTTAATAAGTCTCTCTCTCTCTCTCTCTCTCATTTTACCTGACCTCCCTCTGTATTAACAATAACTTTTAAATTTCTGAATAATGTTTGGTCTCATTTAGACAATTTCTTAAATTCCTTCAAATATTATAAACTGCAATTATAAATTAAGTGTATTTGATTACCTTTTTAAAGTATGCTACTTCAATTATATGATTATCAAAATGCCCTAGTATTCTAATAAATGTATAAATAAATAGCTTCTGAAGTTTGTTATAAGTTCCAATGTAATATATAAACTTAAGAACATTTCTACTTTAAAATAACATCAAAATTAGTTATTTAATTATATATTACTCCAATTAGGCACACTATAAGGACACAAACAATTGAACTTTATTAGCATATAAAAAGCAATATATAAAAAACATTAAGATGTCTGGTTTCATTATCTTAAACATTTCTGTTATTAATTTGAAATATCTCTAGATTTAAAAGAATTGTATTGATTAATTCTATATAATAAAGAGCTAATATGCTAATTAGACCAAACAGCAGAACAACTGTCCGGACATCATTCTGGATGACTGTCTGGACAACCTTCCAGATGAAGGCAGGGCTGCAAGGGCCAGCCAAGGCTGTGAGGGGCTGAGAGGGCCAGACGAGGCAGCCAGGGCTGCGAAGGCCGAGCCCCTTGCACGAATTTCGTGCGTTGGGCCTCTAGTGTAATAATAAAGTAATTCAAAGCAATTTGAAGAATACACAGCTAAAATATTTATAGGTTTTTGCTCAAGATTATATTAAATCACAATGAGGGCTAAAAATAATCTATAAGATAACTTTATAAATTGGAAGGACTCATTGATATGGGTCTCCTATCGAAACATGTTGTCTTCAGTCTCCCACACTTTCACAGGACTTGATTGGATTTTAAACATTTTTTCCTCCTAAAATATATAAATACTTCTTATATAGTTGTTAAAACATAGCTTTCAAAATATACATCTAAAATAGTTCCTCACCTGTGAATCCAATCTCTATGATACTTTCTGTCTTAGAGGCTTCTGTCAAATTATGAAACTGATAGCTTGCAAAATAGTGAATTTAATATTAAATACATTTCTCCAGGAAAGTTTCTTTATCTCTTTTTTATATTCTATATTCTCTTGGTTTCAATAAATCTTGGTTTATGTTCTCTATTCTCTTGCCTCCTTAGTTTGCATCCCTCTTTTTGAGTAGGCGCTTTGTATTTCATGTTTACATGAGGAGCAGGATTTCTATTGCCTGGTTAACCCTGACTGTGAGAAGCATAGATGATATGCTTCCAGTCATCTCTTAAGGATCTTGCAGAAAATCTGATTTTCAAAGATATGAATAGTTATTCAAATATAATAATATTATGATTTAAACTGCTTTGAGTGAGGCTGAATTCCTTTATGGTATTAGCAGGGACAAATCTTTCATCTCTTTCTTTTTGTAGTTGCCTGGTCTGAGAAAAATAAGGTATGAAATCCAGCAGCCAATAAAAACTTGATGGCTTATTAGGTGCGAAACACTGATCTAGGCACAGATGATATAGCAGTCTACAGAATGCACAAAATAAACAGCTGCCCATACCCCAGGGGCTGGTAGAGTTTACATTCTGGAGGAGGCAGGAAGATATATATATATATAAATGAAGAGGGTGGGGACTGTTGGGAGTGGTAGGTCACACTATAATTAGGGAATTGGAGAAGGCCTCCAAGAGAAGAGATTGATATTTGGGGAAAACAGGAGGTGGTGAGGGAGATAATCAGAGGAAAATGCTTTGTAGGGAGAGGCATCAGCACAGGCCAAGTTCAGAGGTGTGCTGGGCCAGTGTCACTGAAGAACAAAAGCAAGGAGGTGGATATGGCTGCAGCTGAAGAGTTACAAAAGGCAAAGCAAGTCAGTCAGGGAAGGAGGAGAGAGCAGCCCTTGAAGGATATATAGGCTATTTTAAGGGTTTTGGCTTTTATACTGAGTCAGGTGGTAAGACATTGGAGAGGTTTGAAAAAAGGTTTGAAACATTATCTGATTTATATTTTAATAGGATCAAGGCTGTAAAGTAAGTGGGAAAGCTAGTACTTGAAACTGGGCAATCTGTCCCCAAACTTTGCCAATGCAAGCAGCATGATGCAGTAAGGCAATGAAATGGAATTGGAGGTCTGGGAAATCTGGGTCCTAGTCTTGTCTTGTACTAGTACCAGGCCATATAGTTTAGAATTAATATATTCACTGTTCTGGTTGAAATGAATGGGTAATATCTGAAGGTGCTTCTTGCTTTAAATTCCTCATTCTTCATCCTTAAAATGTTGGATCGCATATAAAGAGAGCTGGAAATCATATAATATTTCTTATTTTATAACATTATAAAATAATGATGAATAAAAATTTGTTCAATTTTTTGAAAAGGAGAGTCCCTTTAAAAAATGATTTTTAGAGGGAGGGAGGGAGGGAGGGAGAGAGAGGGGAAGATTGAAATAGAGATAGAGTAGAGAGAGAGAGAGAGATGAGAGAAACATCTATTGGTTACCTCCTTCATGCATCCCAACTGGGGATCGAGCCCGCAACCTGGGTATGTGCCTTGACTGGGAATCGAATCTGCTTACCTTTTGGTGTACTGGAGGACACTCCAACCAATTGAGTCACATTGGCCAAGGCTGTTCACCAAATTTTTACCAAAATTTATTCTATAAATAAAAATAGTAAAAGCAAGCAAGCAAAAAACAAACAAAAAAACCTAACCTCATATTTGCTAGTGTTAAAGGTTTAAAGTTCAATAGGGGTGGTCAAAAGTAGGTTTACAATTGTTCATATAGAAAAAGTCATGCAGGTTGTGATTATTACAATAGCTTTATTAACTCAAAAGAATATCACAACAAACCTACTGTTGCCCACCCCTGTACAATTCAAGTGAAATAATGAAACAAAATATATTCTTGCATCTTCATTCCATTGTGATTGATAGCATAGAGAAAACAGAAGGAACGCGAGTTAAGTGTTCATTTTCTTTTTAAGTGTCACATTATTCTTTAATATGTGATCTTGAGATTGATTCTACAACTTAGGCTAGGCCATAAAGTTCTAATTGTTCTAGAAGAGACAAAAATTAATGCTTCCTTTAAGGATCTCTGCTTTAAAGAAATTTGGCAGCAAAATGTCAGTTTTTGCATGGGTTTGCTTCAGGTAGTACAAGACTACTACAGTGACCCATAACAATAACACTCTTGAGCAATCTCTTAGGTCTGATGATCGCCTTTGACCTACCTAATTTCACAAAACATTTGTGCTCTCAATACACAGGGTGTGGAAGGATGCTACATTAAATGTTATATAATTTTAAGTTTTATTCATATAACCATTTATACCCTATGGTTGTAGCCGATGATGTCAAGTGTGGCCCAAAATGTCCCTTTCTGCCCTGACAGGTTTGGCTCAGTGGATAGAGCGTCGGCCTGCAGACTGAAGGGTCCTGAGTTTGATTCCTATCAAGGGCACATACCTTGGTTGCTTGCTCAATCCCCGGCCCCTGTCAGGTGCAAGCAAGAGGCAACCAATCAATGTGTCTCACTCACATCGATACTTCTCTCTCTCTGTCTCTCCCCCTCTTTTCCACTCTCTCTAATATATGTATTAGATGAAGATTAACAACAACAAAAAGTCCCTTTCTGATCAATGGTACTTTGTTTTCTCTGGAGACAGAGACTTTTATATGTAAATCCAGCTTCTAAAACTTGCCCAAAGTCTGTTCAAACAGACTAACCTGTCATAATCACCTGGGGATTGTGTGAAAATTACAAGCCCATGAACAGCCAACCAAGACAATGGCATCAAAATCTCTGATATTAAAGCCTAGAGAGATATATATTTTAATGATGTCAATGTTTTCTAAATTTTCAGACCTATCAACTTAAGAGATGTGTAAGGGCAGTTAATACTCATTGCCCTTAGGAATTAACGTGCTAACCCTGGGTCTCAGTTAACGCTCCAGTATGTTTAATGTGTGCAATGGGAAGAAGTTATATACCACAGCCAACTTTTCTGATCTATTACATTCTTTTTCAAAGTACGTTAAAGCCCCTCAGGTAGCTAAACAAGCAAGCAGCTTCAAGGTTATTAGGAAGACACTCAACTGTGAGTTTAGTTGCCACTAAACTTTCCTACACTTTCAGAGGACAGATGAATTCCAGTGGCTTCACAGAATTCATTAACATTTCAAAACTTTATCTCAGGTACTACTTTATACACTGAAAGGACCCAGCACAATCTCTATAATATTTCATGTCATAGAAGTATATTAATGGATGCACTATGTAGTTCCAAGCATTAAACGTTTTATAGTTAGGTTTCACTGTTCATTACTTTTGTACTAGCAGTCATTTTTTTCATATCTAATTTGATTTTCCTTTCCTTAGAAGATGACAAATTTTCTACCTTTTCATACTTTCTTACTGGCAGTTTTTTTGTCTCATTTTATTAATGTTTAAGTCTTCAATTTGCTGGTGCGATGAACCCCTATAAGAATAGCTTGATTCATTTGCATCAGAAAGAGGAAATGAATACACAACAATAATTTTGACCATTTTTATTTCACATTTTTATTGTAAATTGAAAATATTAGAAGAGATAGATTTAGCTACTAAAGTTTTGTGTGTCTTTTTTAATCGCATTTTAAAAGAAATGAACTACATTTTCAAGGCCACTCTCAACTACACTTTTTTTTAAAGATGGGTCAAGATCTTAGGTTCTATACATATGTGTTGACTTTATTCTTTTCAACATTCTAATCTAAAGATTGTATATACATAATTACATAGTTATATGCATTATATAAAATAAATAATATAACTATATACTTTTATGAAATCTGAATAAATATGAACATATATAAAGGACATGTTTTTGTACATTTTGAGTTTTTAAACAGATCTTATTCATTGGAAATTAAGCCAAATCAGTCAATGTATTTACAACATTTGGCCCACATACTAGATGCTCAGTAAATATTGTGTGAATAAGGAAGGGAAGGAGTTGGTGGGTGGCTAAGTGAATGAATGCTATACAGATTATTTCTTCTAGCCTCACTGCAGAATATGAAAAAAGGTTAAGTCAGTGATGTTTGAGTTTTTTTTAAAGCACAGGAAACTTTTTAAACTCTTAATATGTCATCTGACTTTATATACTAGCAGTCAAGGCAAAGTAATATAATTAAATCACTCTATGAAATTGTGTGTTCAATGTACAAATCCTACTTTGCTAGAAAGGAAATTGCGATGCAAAATGTCCAAGGAAATTTGTGTGGTTGAACCAACAGAATGGTATTTGCGTGTCACTGGCTAATCTGTGTACTTCAATGGCCTTTAAAAATCTGCTCCCTTACAAAATATTAGAATTCTTCATGGCTCATAAATTCTATCTGTCTTGACACTTCTCCTTTGGCCAAACAAATCTAGATGCTTCTTCTTATTTTATATTTATATATAAGAAATACTGTGAATCTCCTATATATAAATCTCTATCATGAACAGGAGAAAAATAAAATGTACATTATAAAAGAATAAATATCAGGAACTATATGTTTAAATCTCACATCTTAACACAATTTTTACCTTTTAACTGGACATATTAAAAATAATATTAAATAGTTCACATTGCACAACTCCAGTGACATTTAAAACATGAATGATTATCTATCATTTCTACATTTACTATTTTTATTTAAACATTTGTGTAAAGGAAGAAAATTAAGTATAAGCGCTTGATATGTCTAAGATCAAATATGTAATTTAATGGCAAAATGATGGTTATAAAAACTTGTTTATATTTAGCAAAGTCATAACACTGAAAACTCTAAACTATGAATTAAAATTCCGCCTTTTTAAACAAGCATGTGGAGTGCTATAAAAGTCAAGAGTTGACAGTGACAGCATAATTCTTCCTACTGCTGTAGGAATAAGGTTGCATAATTGGTAATCAAGGCAGTTTATGTTTTTCTGAAATGAAATCCTGCACACTGAATTAGACCTACAAAGACTTAACATTTTTCTAAACCCATAAAAAATTATTTTTAGTCCATCTAAATTATTTTATGTTAAGGTTTTAATAGTCCTTAGATATCAATAAACTGTGCAGTTTCTTTGGAGTGAAACTGTAATTTCTGCCTAAATGTTATCTAAATTTCAAATAGCAATGAATGTCAGAATAAAAACATTTTTGCCCTGCATATGGTGAATATGCCCTTGAATTTACATAAAATACTTCAATAAATTGTGAGTGATGTAAAAAACAAACAAAACAGAACTGTTATATAAGCAAGGGCTTAAGTATACTATAAAAATAGATTCTGAGCACCATTAAAGTTGAAACTGAAGCCCTCACTTATAAGTGAAGGTTATTGGAATATTGGCTTGACAAAAATGAATGAGTTGCAACACCAAAAAAGTTTAGCTTATGCCAATAAAATTAAATACAAGCTCCCAGTATTACCAGCCAACTTAATTTTGTCCCGTGTCCAAACAGTAGTACTTACAAATTCATTTTCCTCCATTTCATAGCTGAAATCTATATTCTAGTTTTAAAAACTACATATTTCTCTTTGAGCTCATACTAACCTTCCTCACCTGTCTCTGCCATTAACATCAGCTGGGATCTTGTTCAACACCCCTTCCCCCAAGCCTCACCCTCCAAAACACACATTTTATCTTACATAAAGGTCACTGTCATTCAAGACTCAGCCCAAAGATCATCACCTCCTTGGAACCCCTTCTGAAGCCTTCATCCAGGAATAGCTTTCCTGGTTTGGTTTGGTTTGGTTTATTTGTTTTTTTACTTGTGAATTACTTTGCACATTGATTGTGGAATTATTTTAATCCAACTAGTTTTATTTACAGTCCTTAGGTTAGCTCTCTCCACAAGATTATGTTATTCCCTCTGAAACAAATTATTTTCAAAATTATGATTTTATTGCATAAAGTTCATCATTCTTCTGAAATTAATAGAGAACTAAATTCTATATGGAGTAAAAGTTGATATAATAGAAAAAATCAACATTTCCCTAAGACTTCACTCTGTGGAAATTTTCTTATATTTAAAGTGAGCAAAATAATGATAGTATTTATTATGAGGCTAAAATAAGAAAAAAGAAAAGAAATACCCAGCATGAGGTACTTGGTAAAGATTAGTTCTTTGCTCTATTGTTATTATATCCTAAGTGAGAGAAGAATGAAATAAGACGTGAACTTATAGTTTAGCCACCCAAATAATCAATCCCCTTATTGGGAACAAAGTTAATACCATAGAGTTTACTAAGGTGTAAGAAAAATGTTAGAAAATGCATCTTATTTTTCTATCATCATTACTGTTCTGTTTACGAGAGGAAAGATAGAAAAGAGTAGGAAGAAGAAAGTGTCAGACTTTACCTGACATACCTGTTTATCCAGAGATGACCTGCAGGGAACTAAGGTGACAGTAATGTGACAGTGATAGAAGACCACGGTGCCTCACTTCAAGCAGGTAGGAAGTTGAAAAGGAGACTCTCCACAGTGCTGTCCAAAGCAAGGACTTCAGATGCCAGTTTTAAATACTGCTCTGTAACCTCCAGTAGCAACATAGCCTCTAAGAGGACTGAATATGCCTTATGATCAGTTCTCATGACAAGGAGGCCATCAGAAAAGTTACTTTGAATTAAGGAGATTAAAAGAGTTTAACTTAACAAAAAGACCTTTGCTTCTTTTTATGTTGCCTCAAATGACTTTTTCAAATATTTGACTAATGTATAAACACGTGATATCAGCATGTTAGCCAAATGGCTATGTCAATATGCTATTGTTGAACTATAAGAGGCAGAATTCACTGAATGCTGTTGTCCCTTAATGATTGGTCTGATATTATATTGCCAATTCTGGACGCAAAACCCAGTTGAAATTTCTCCATTACACAAGTTTCATCAATAGCAATCTTGCAGAATTACAGGCATAAAAGCTCATAATGTGTTTGAGCGAGTGGTTGGAGGGATGAATGGGTAAATTAGAGGACACTATTCTGGCCTCCTTCCCCAATGTAAAGGGCATAACTGAAGCTATATAAGCCTGATAAATTGTTTTCACATAATAATAAAATTTTCCAAAATTTAAGATGTTTTCTGTCAAAAATATTTTTTCATATAGATGTGGTATCCTTTGCCCATCATATTTCATTGGCAGTATCCTCAAATGATGTTAGGCTTTTCTTTATTGAATACCTCTCACATTAGAGACAGGGATACAGGCATCCTGAATATATTCTATGGCTTAATCTTAGTGTTTCAGGATGAGAGAGGGGCTCATCTTCCTTGGTTGCTTGTGGAAGTAGAGCTCTTGGGGTACTGCTGGGATAAGCATTTCCAGGCCCCCACAGGAAGATGCAGTGTGGTAGAAAGCTTTATTCCCATGGAATTACTCCCCTCGGCTTCCAAAGTCCCATGTCCCTTAGCCCAGTCATAGAAGTGTAGCTGGGGCTTTAGTAGAGCTAAAATCAGAGCCAGTATTCCAAGTTTCTTTTCCATGTTGGAGCCAGGTCCAAGCCAGCATCAGGCTAACGGTAGTACATTAGTCCATTGTCCATTGTGCATGGGGTCTGCCTGGCTGTGGGCCATAGGGGCTAAGGCAAGAAAGCAGAAGCAAAAGATCCCCACAAGCCAGAGGCAAGCACAAGAGCAATAAGAGAGTAAATTTCTTTGTTTAGGGGATTATGTTTTCCACAATTTTTATGGGCTTGCAGTGGTCACACCCATTCTGGCCAACCATATTTGTCCTCAGGTTTGATTGACAGGCAACTGCCTTCCCTGTGTCATCCAACTTTACTGGGCATGCATCTATCTTTCCTTTGTTGGATCCCTTCCTCCAATGTTTTGCAGGGAATAGGTTGGTATTCCCTGGGGAGTGCGAAATTGCAGCTTCCTGGTGAAGCTGCCCAAATGACATGCCTATAATGTCTGGCTTTCCTTTTGCTCCTTTCCTGTTTTTAATAACTAGCTAATCACAAACAGTATCATTAGCATTGTTTCCTATTGAAATGATGAAGCCATTGGATTAATAAAATCAGGAAGTTTCAAAACAATGATAATGCAGTCAAATTACTATTAGACTGAGGAATCTGTTATGTACTTGAGCCATCTCCAAATAGAGCACTTCTATTCACACCAGGTGTCACCTGGGTGTCTGCTGCTTAGGGTCCAAGAATTCAGAACTTATGCTAAATGCATGTACTGCCTGGGGTATTCCTGGTGGCATTGGTGATGGACAGGTGGTGTCCTGCCCCAGGCGCAGCACCAGCCTTGCCCTTAGATAGCCACCGTCTCACAGGAGAAATGGAGTCTAACTGCCTCAGGTGCCCCATCTGTCCAAAGCGAATTGGCCAGCACATAACTCTGAGCTTTTTTTGCCTACATCCTTTTTATCACAGATATTAAAAATGAGACTGTCCTTTCATATATTCTGTTTGCATTGAACTGTTAACCAAACAATGATATTTTTGTAGCAAAGTAAAAGTTTGTGTTTATAATAAAAAAAAAATCTGTCTTATTCTTCTGAAGGTTTGAAGATGTCTCTTGTGTAAGGTTTTCAATTTATTTCTTTTCTTGAATCTCCCTAGGAGTTGTGTTTCTGTGCTTAATTTTTTTTAAATATATTTTATTGATTTTTTACAGAGAGGAAGGGAGAGAGTTAGAAACATCGATGAGAGAGAAACATCGATCAGCTGCCTCCTGCACATCTACTGGGGATGTGCCCACAACCCAGGTACATGCCCTTGACCGGAATCGAACCTGGGACCTTTCAGTCCGCAGGCCGACGCTCTATCCACTGAGCCAAACCGGTTTCGGCTGTGCTTAATTTTTAAATTTGTTCCCAGATTGTGTGAATAACAGGCTTATTAACATGAGAAGTACTTTTGCTCTCTTGATACATTAGATTGATATATTGTTCCTTGACTGACTCTTTCTCATTGATCTAAATTCTTTCTTATAATTTTATTTCAAGATAGATATAGTATTTGTTTTATTAAGTGTGAAACAACATTCATCCTTTTGCCCAAAAGGCTACAATATAACAAGAAACCTTTCAGAAAATTGAGTAAATTATTTTTAAAATGATAAATTCATTATATATATATATATATATATATATATATATATATATATATATAATCAGTTATAAGTGGTCACTTATTACCCTGCTGAGTTTTGAACAAAACTGTGACAAATTTTGTACAAAGAAAAGAAGCTCCATAGCTAGATAATTAACTATTAGTCATTTTCTTTGAATGAGAGCATAATGAAACTTTTTGGCTTCTATTATCATGCTGACATAAAAAACTTATGGAAGAAAAATGTTAGTTGAAACAAAGAAAACAGAGCTAACTATTCTTCTTGCACTTTATTTTTTAAGAGACTGGATTCATACAATTTCAACAATACTGGCTACTTACTACATCTGTTGTTCTTCCAAGTACTTATCTAGAATGCATTGGGACTTGGGGCAAAACCCAACATTGCTAGACTTTTCCATAGAGAGCTTAAGAGATTCTTGTTACCTAATTTGCCTTCCTCCAATTCCGATATCCATACCTATTGGTTCCTGTAGAGGTTCTTTATTTTGATAACTTAAAAACATGAGAATTGTATCTGTTTCTATAACAAGAAAATATACATATATTTAATTTCTTTTAAATAAAAACACACAACTAATATAATATGGGTTATGATATCGATTTACAATTTTTCCTTGTTAAGGAATAGTAGTCACCCTTAGTCTGTGTTGCTAAGTCATCTATTTTCTTCCGGGTGCCCACAAGTCAGTGTTGGGATGTCTGCTTCCTATTTCAGGGCTCTTAATTTCTGTTATTTGTGTATATGTACAGATAACCCACATTCATCATAAAATATTTCAGATGACTTAAAAATATTCCTGCCCAGCTGGTGTGGCTAGTGGTTGCACATTGGCCCATGAACCAGGAAGTCATGGTTCAATTCTTGGTCAGGGCACATGCCTAGGTTGTGGGCTCAATCCCCAGGAGGGGGCATGCAGGAAGCAGCCAATCAGTGTTTCTCTCTCATCAATGTTTCTATCTCTCTATTCCTCTGCCTTCCTCTCTCTACAATCGATAAAAAAATACTTTTAAAAATAAGCGAGATTTTTTGGAGTAAAGAGTCAATAAAGTAATAAAAATATGTGAAGCTAGAAGTAATGTTTGATGCCACTTCTAGGAGCGAGGATAAGAAATCCAGATCACCTATGTGGTTTCTAGTATATATTAAAGTGCCTAGGGATACAATTATTCTTGGCTCTGAGAAAAATGTGTTTCCTTTTGTCTTCATAAAGAACATACTATGTAAGGCAGTGACTCAAAGTTAGTGACTTAAAAGTTTAAAATCTGACAAAACTGCCCCATAGTTCATAAAAATGGCAGTATCATTGTGGTTTGCTATCAATAAATTTCACGTTAAAGTTTATCAATGTTGCTTATAGACTGATACTGAAGTTTGGTTTTATAGAAACAATCTATGAATCTGTGGCATGTGACTACTTGTAAGTGTGTGTGTGTGTGTATCTGTGTGTGTGTGTGTGTGTGTGCGTGTGTGTGTGGTGTCGGGGGGAGGTATTTGTCTCTGCAGAGGTAAGATGGGAAGAGGGATCTTCAAGGAAAAAGGACATTATGATTCCAGTAACAATGGTTTCTATGCTGTAATTAGAAAAATAGTAACTATGATATCTAGAGGAGAGAAAAAATGTTAGTTTTAATTTATATGTATGTTCATATTTTATCTTTACTTACAGGTAAAAACATCAACTGGTTTATTTTTATTTTTTGTATTTTATGACTTTGTATAACTACACTGATTTCACTCTTATATTCCTTTAACATTTTAGTAACAATCATCTATGTATGCATTTTTATATTATTTATTATCTCCCTCTCTCACACACAAACATACTAATTTACATAAATGAGATCAAATAATACTGTTTTTATCCTGGAGGGTTTTTTCCCCCTTCATCAATATCCTGCCTTTCAATCTTGCCTTCCCACTTAATATATTAAAAGTCTGGTGTGATTAATTCCATATTTTTCTCTATGTTCATATAATGACATATATATATATATATATATATATATATATATATATATACACTTATTCTCATATATATGCAAATAAACACATAATGTACATATAGACATATACATATTTATACAACAGTTTGATCATTCTTTATTTTACTAAAAACAAGATCTTAATATAACACATTTTTTGATATCTTGCTTTTCTCACTCAGAATTAGCTTATGGAAATCTCTTTAAGACTCTAAGTCATCAGTCATTGCTCTAATTTAGTCTTTGAAATGATTGTATAATACAGTTATGGAAGGAATTTATCACAATCTGCTTACTCATTCCTCTATTGATGGGTATTGATTTTGTTTACAATTCTTGGTTACTTCAAAATATGTTGCAATAAATATAATTTATCTTAAATATTGGAATAATTTCCCAAAATTGAATTGCACAGTCAGAGATATGCTTAATTTTAATTTAGTAGATGTTGATGGATACAGGCCTTAAAAGGGGCTGTAACACTTCACATTTTCACTAAACTATAAAATAGTACATTTTATTCCTCAAGCAAAAATATTTCAGATCTTGGTAAATGTACCTATCTAATGGGTGTAAAGATACATTTTTATTCTATTTTTTCCTACCCCTGAACTGGAGCAAATTTTTATGTTTTTGGCCATTTCTTTGTGACTTGTTTGTGACTATGCTCTGCCTACTGAGTTATGTTTTTCTTCCATTTTGAGAGTATTTTGTTTATAGTGTCAAAAGTTCAGAAAGAACAGAAATAAAACCAATGAGTCACTGAAGTAGTAATTAGTAAAAGCTTATTGAACACACACCAAAAAGACAGTTTGTAAAGCAGGGGCACTCAAACTAAAAATGGAATGAGGCTCAAGGGCATATTGTTATAAAGCAGCTCATATAGTGAGAAAGCAGTAAGGGTTTATTCTTCACAGTGATTGGTTACAGTAGAATCTTCAGTGGTTACCTTGGGAAACAGTTCAAGTTTTACTTATGATTTCCAGAGGCATAAGCAAGAAATGACCCAGGCCAAGTTAGTTTTGCAAAATAAGCTAAATCAAGCTTTGTCTGTGTGACTGAACTGGTTTTGTCTGCTCGTGAATTCTCAAGGCTGGTGTTTTTTTTTTTTTTTATTTTAACAATAGAAAGTTATACCTTGTATGTCATCTGGTTTACAAATAAATTCCTCAGACTTGTTTTTCTATTTTTTTAAAGTTTGATGTAAAATTTTTCAAAAATGTTTCATAAATAATGTCTACATTTTGTTTTACAACTTTGGATTTCCAATGCAATTTTGGCAGAATTTTCCAAACCCCAGTATATACAGGTAATGCATGCTTAAATTTTCTTGGGAGATATATTTTTTATTACATTTAACACTTTTATATATCTATCATTTCAATTTTATGTGGGAAAAAGAAGGATTCCATTTTAATTTTCTTTCAGATGTTGAGCCAAATAAATAAATATCAATCAATAAATAAAATTACCCATTAAATTTAACCACTAGTATCTTTGTCAAATATTATCTTATTCTAGATAACTTTTTAAAAAATATATATTTTATTGATTTTTTACAGAGAGGAAGGGAGAGGGATAGAGAGTTAGAAACATCGATGAGAGAGAAACATTGATCAGCTGCCTCCTGCACACCTCCTACTGGGGATGTGCCCACAACCAAGGTACATGCCCTTGACCAGAATCAAACCCGGACCCTTCAGCCCGCAGGCCAACGCTCTATCCACTGAGCCAAACTGGTCAGGGCTAGATAACTTTTTAAAATAAGGTTTTACTTCTGTATTTGATTATTTGTTTCTCCTTTATTAACATTATGCTGTTTTGAATAAAACATATTTATACTGTTTTGATAAACCAAATCATAAAACAAAAACTCTTCTTTTTCATAGGTCTCTTAGTTATATTTGGACATATAATTACTAAGTCACTACTGTGATTACTGTGATTTTCTTGAAAATAATACATTTCTATATTAATTTGGAAAAATATCAACTGAATTTATTAAAATTTTATTAAATATGCAACTCTGACTCTGTGGGTAACAGTTTGATGACTATTACATAGTCAAGATGATAAGTTAAAATAAAATTTTATTAGAAACAAATATGCCAACCACATCTGCACTTCTCCCCAACTGCATCAGTCAATTATGGGGTGGTATAGAGTGTGCCCAGCTTTGTATGTGTCTTTAGTATCTTTTTACTCCTAATTTTTGGTGAAGTTCATTTCTGTTTCTTTACAATTTACCTTTAGTAAATTACTTTTTAATTAGTTTATACATATCAGCTAAAAACTCCAAAGCATTGCATTATTTTATCTTTCTCATTCTCAATTTTATCTTCTGTAAAAAAGGATCAGGCCAGTGGTTAAGAATATAGGTTTTAAGTTCAAGGGGCCACGGTTACAACTTCTGCCCCTTGATAACTGTTTTAGTTTGGCCATGTTATTTAACATCACTAAACTCTGTAATCTGTAAAATTGGGAAAGTAAATGGACTTTATATTGGGTTTTCATAGGATTAAACAGTCTTCATAGTATCTGGCATTGCCATAGCACTAAGTTAAATATTAATTATTTTCTAATTTCCAAACCCTAGATTCAAAATGTGACTTAAGTCAAAAGCATGTAATCCTATGGTGATTAAGATAAACTTCTGGTGAGCTTTTTAATGCTTATAAACATTATTTGAATTTTTAGATTATTTAGAGATGTTACACTGAAAAGTATGTAAAACATGGATGTCAATTATTTGCTCTACTGACTCTTTTAAAGAGTATGCTCATTTTATGAGTGTGACAAGTACATGGATTTTGTCCATTCTCTCTTTTGTCAAGATGGGCTTTGTGAATTTTTATTGTTGCTCATAGGAGGGTTGACTGGCCCACCATCGGACATGGTAATGACAGGGCCTTCCACAAGATGGGGTCCATAAATTTCTTTGCTTTAGTAATTAACAACTTGTAATTTTACATACTTAGAGGAAAATAAGAATGAAACTTATGTTTTACAATTTATCTAGTGTTTTGCAGTAGTGTGTATTTTTAGAAGAATCGCTTTGGTCCCACTCCCTATGTCTTAGGGACCAAAATATAAAGAACAATGGCATGGTCTTTACAGGAGCTTACCTTTGTATTTGCATCCTATACGTGCTTTCTAAATATGCTTTCACTCACCAGATGCTGACAGATGTACTTGATGCTTAGTACAGTGTCTGATACTGTCTACAATTCAAAAAGCTGGGAACATGAAAATCTATACTAATAAAAGCCTAGGTGACCCTCATGCATGATGTCGTCACAAGATGGCTGCCACAAGATGGCCACGTGCACAGTGGAGTTGGGCCTGGTGGCTGCTCTGCACGGTGAGGCCTGGGGTTCTCGCGGCTCCACGTAGTGTGGAGGAGGCTGGTCCTGGTGTCTCTGCCACTTCGTGGCAGGGGAGGGCAGTTGTGGGCGATCAGGCCAGCAGGGGAGGGCAGTTGTGGGTGATCAGGCCAGCAGGGGAGGGCAGTTGTGGGTGATCGGGCCAGCCAGGGAGGGCAGTTGGGGGCAATTGGGCCAGCAGGGGAGCAGTTAGGAATCAATCAGGCCAGCGGGGTAGCAGTTAGGGGCAATCAGACAGGCAGGCAGGTGAGTGGTTAGTATTTTTTTACTCCTAATTTTTGGTGAAGTTCATTTCTGTTTCTTTACAATTTACCTTTAGTAAATTACTTTTTAATTAGTTTATACATATCAGCTAAAAACTCCAAATCATTGCATTATTTCATCTTTCTCATTCTCAATTTTATCTTCTGTAAAAAAGCATCAGGCCAGTGGTTAAGAATATAGGTTTTAAGTTCAAGGGGCCACGGTTACAACTTCTGCCCCTTGATAACTGTTTTAGTTTGGCCATGTTATTTAACATCACTAAACTCTGTAATCTGTAAAATTTTATGGTGTCTCACAGTCCTGGATTATGAGAGGGATGTCCCCAGAGGGGTCCCAGGTTGGAGAGGGTGCAGGCTGGGCTGAGGGACACCCTCCCCCTCTCCACCCCCCTGCATGAATTTCGTGCACCAGACCACTAGTGTTAATATAAGAGGATGGGGCCTATGAACAGAGGTAGGAAGTAATGGGTCACAGAGTTAAGTTACTCCTGTTCTTGGTGAAGAGAACAGCTATTCTCTCAGGCCCTTTTCTTTCCCGCATAGAACTCTGAAGTTCCAGCAAAGTTGTGGACAGTTTTTGAACTCAGATAAATGTGTGCAAGCTCCTAAGTGAGTGTTGCGACCCCAACAGAAAATGTCCACCACTCTGTCCTCACCATCACATGGAACTTAGCTGGAGGCTTTAGAATTAATTCACACATTGTTAAAATACTGGCTTTTACCTTAAAATATGGTGTCCTCTCTGAGATTCAAAACTGCCGCATTGTTAAGAAAGAAGCCATTACTGAAACATAAAGTTTCTCTTTCAAGTTCACAAGTGCCTTTCCTGCTTCCTTTCCTTCTAGATATAGGTCCCCTGAGCTGCATTGTAAGGTGTAATCTTTCCTCGTAGCATCGTCTAAATACAGTAAGCCCCAGTGCAAACAGACGGTCGGTGTGATCATTTTTAACAGCCCTGGAGATGTCCATATGCTATTCGGTAATGTGGCATCTGCATGGCCCTTTAGCTGTGGAGTGTTCTTTAAACATAAGCAATTTTAAGCAACAAGGTGTCAAACCATTCATCCATGTGCGGTAAATCAGTGCGTTGGCAGCCCTGAGTACAATCAGTGAAAATCCTTAGAGTGCTGTTAACCACCCATCTTCCGCAGGCACACAGCATGTTCTCTTAATAAAGTTACATAATTGTGCCTCCAAGTAAAAAAAATATTGAGGTAAAATAGTCATTCCATTAACACTGGGGTCACTAAGTCACTGCTGTACCGGCATTTCCCACCAATGATGCACGGGAGCATTCATCTGGCTCTGCACAGTGCTTCGTATCCTACTCTCTGCCAAGTCTAATTTAGACACATTCTATATGAATAAGTAAGTAGAATAAGAAAAGTTTAATTAAATTAATTCGGAGATACCTAGAGTAGTCCTCTATTCTTTTGTCTTGAATCTCTAACTAAAACCAAAAATTGTATTACTGTTCTAATCTGTTTGTCCTCTCTTTTTTTAAATCCTCTTTCATCCTTGAATCTTTAACAGATCAAAAAGAGATATAACAGGTAATAATTACTAGATCCTGGTAGGCACATTACTGAAAAAAGTTGGTGCTCAAAATAATTTGTGAGACAATCTACCCGATAAGCAACATTATCAAAAGAAGATAGAAAATGGCTGAAACTGGTAAATATTTTATGGTTGTCCTGTTAAATGTTCACCTATTTCTTCACATTAGTTTATGGATCCACCCAATCATAAGGAGAGGCACATTCACTCATTTATCATGTAGCATTTATTGACTACCTACTATGTGTCAGGCACAGTGTTATGTTCCAAAAGTGAACAAAGCAAAAATGCTTGACCAGGGAACTTATATTCTAGTGGTAAAAGACAGAAATTAATGGAACGCATAAATATACATTAGATAGTGATCAGTGCGGAGGAGGAAAATAAAGAAGGGACAAGAGATAGAGACTAAATGATGGGAGATTGTAATTTTCACTAGAATGAACATGAATGGCATTGTGATAAAGTTATATTTGAGCAGATAGTGAGATGAAGATAACAAAGCAAGTGATGTAGATATAAGGTAAGGGTAAACAGAGAAAAGGAGTCAACCAATCCAAAATCCTCAAGGCAGAAGCTATCCTAAGGTAAAGAAAAAGATTAATGTGGTGGGATCTAAAGGAGGGAGAAAAAGAGTGGAGTTTGGTCAGAGGTAGAGGTGGCCCACAGTAAGCCTAATAAGCCATTGAAAGAACGTTGGGTTTTACTCTGAATCAGGAAGCTACCCGAGGGTTTGGAATAGAAGAGTAATGTGATCTAATTAATATTTTAAAACATTTTAAATTTCTAACTAGTCTGTTGAGAATAAGTAGTGTGTGTGTGTGTGTGTGTGTGTGTGTGTGTGTGCACAGTAGCAAGGATAGAAGAAAAGAGACGTAATGAAATAATACAAGACAAAAAATATGCTATTTTGGAACAGGGCAGCATAAAGTGGCCCATTTAGGATACACCTCAAAGGTAGAGTCCAATTTATTTGTTAAAATATTGGGTAGGTGTGTGAAAGAAACAAATAAATCAGGTATGATTCCAAGTTTCTGGCCTGAACAACAGGAAAGATTGATGCTAAGATTGAGAAGGGAAGATTACAGGAGAAGCAAGTTTTATGCAGCAGATGAGAAATTCAAGTTTAGTCACGTTATGTTAAAATGCAGATAGAGCCAGGCCAGTGTGGCTCAGTGGCTGAGCCTCGACTTATGAACCAGAAGGTCATGCATGGTTTGATTCCCAGTCAGGGCCCATGTCCAGGTTGTGGGCTTGATCTCCAGTGTGGGTGCAGGAGGCAGCCGATCAATGATTCTCTCCCATCACTGATGTTTCTATCTCTCTCTCCCTCTCCCTTTCCTCTGGAATCAATAAAAATGTACACTGAGTGGCCATATTGTTGTGACCACCCCGTCAGTACTTTGTTGGGCCACCTTTTGCCTTCAATACTGCGGCGATTCTTCTTGGCATTGACTCTACGAGATGTTGAAAGGTGATGCGAGGAATCTGACACCATGCCTGATGAATAGCACTGTCCAGTTCTGTGAGATTTGATGGTTGTGGAACCAGCTGCCTGATGGCTCTTTTAACTTCGTCCCACAAATGCTCAATTGGATTGAGATTTGGTGTACGCAAATTAGCCGTACATTGCATCATATGGGATATGGAAGCCGAAGGCCTGTTCGAACACCTTTGCTGTCTAGTTAAGTCTTTGTTCTCAAAAATTGCTGTTAGTACATTTTGAAACTACATTGTGGTGGTCATAATAATCTGGCTACTCAGTGTGGTGGTCATAATAATCTGGCTACATTATATATATATAATGTTCAAAGGCTGTTAAATCGCATTGTTTACCCATATCTTCAGGAAAAAAAATTACTTATACTGTCGTAAACAACCTGCTTCCCTGTTTATAATGGTCTGGCCCTCTAGCAACTTCAGCATGAAATTATAGCTAATTTGCCTACAAATGTCAGGTGGTCATAATAATCTGGCCACTCAGTGTATATATTTTAAAACACTGATAGACACCTGAAGTGAGGATGTAAGTTTAAGACTAAAGTTTTTGGAAGCAGTCTGGGTTGTAGATTAAAAATAAATGCAAAGGATCAACACATAGATGATATTTAAAATTATTTACTAGGTGAGTGAAATAGAGAAAAGAGGTCCAAATACTGAGCCCCAGGCTTGCCAACATAAGGAGGTAGGAAATATGAGGATGAAAGAGCAAAGGAGGCCAAAAAGAAGCAGCTGGCAAAATAGAAATTAAGCCAACAAAGAGTGGTATCCTTGGAGCCAGTGTATCAATCAGAGTTGAACCAGTGAAACAGAACCAATAGGAAGTATATATTATGATATTTATTGCAAAGAATTGGCTTATGTGGTTGTGGGGGCTAGCTTGGCAAATCCGAAATCTGCTGAGCTGGCTGTTCGGAAGGGCAGGCAGGAGCTGAAGATGGAGTCCGCAGCTGAAATTATTTCTTCTCCCCCTTTCCTTCCTGTCTCTCCTCCTCCTCCTCCTCCTCCTCCTCCTCCTCCTGGCTTTGCCCTTGTTTCTCTCCTTCTCCCTCTTACTTTTATTCTTCAGAAAATCCTCACTTTTGATATTAGAACCTTTCTACTTACAGAATCAGGCCCATTTAGAGGATCTAGGATAATCTTCCTCATTCAATGACAATTGTTTTTAGACTTTAATTACATCTTCACAAAACACCTTGATTAGTGTTTGATTAAATAACTGGTACTATGTCCTAGATATGTCCTATAAAACGTATCATTACACCAACTGAGGAAGAAAAAGCAGGGAGTGATCAATATGGCAAATAGTGAAGGGAACTTGAGTAGATTGACTATTGGATTTAGCTGCTAGAAGGTTATTTGTGAATTTGGTTATAGCAAATCTTTTTAGCATGTTTTGTTTGTTTCCTATGGCTGCTGTAACAAATTACCATGATCTGGGTGACTTAAAATCACACAAATGTATTCTCTTGGCATCTGGCAGCCAGAAGTTAACCATTGGATTCACTAGGCTGAAATAAAGGTATCAACAGGCCACACTCCCTCTGGCATCTCTAAACTGCCTCTTTTAGCTCCTGGTGTTTGCCAGCATTCATTTGCTTGTAGTGGCACCAAGCCCTCCATCTCTGCTTCCATAACCACATTACCTTCTCTCTGTGTGTACCAAGTTTCCCTCTTCCTGACTCTTATAAGGAAACTAGAGGCCCAGTGCATGACATTTGTGCACTGGGGGTGGGTGGTCCCTCAGCCTGTCCTATGCCCTCTCACAGTCCAGGACCCCTCAGGGGATGTTCAACTGCCCAACTGCAGGCTTAGGCCTGGGGAGTGGGCCTAAGCCGGCAGTTGGACATCCCCCGAGGGGTCAGTGCTGCTGTGGAGACAGGAGAGGCTCCCGCCACTGCCACTGCACTCACCAGCTTTGAGCCTTGCTTCTGGCTGAGCGGTGCTCCCCCTGTGGGAGCAGCTCCTGCATTGAGCGTATGCCCCTTGGTGGTCACTGTGTGTCATAGCAACTAGTCATTCCTCTGTTTGGTCCATTTGCATATTAGGGTTTTATTATATAGGATATGATTGGATTTACCCTCACCCTCCTCCAGTTTAATCTTCCCAGTTCATGACTTTTAATTTAATCACATCTTCAAAGTCCCCTTTTCTTTATAAGGTAACATCTCTAGGTTCATCCTGATATCTTTAGGTGGCTTTTGTTCAACCTACTACAGAGGCAATGCCTGACTGGAGTGGATCCACTATTTTACAATGTTCCTGTAAAAGGGAGCAAAACAATGAGACGATGGCTGAAGGAAGGGTAGAAATTATACCCCAAGCCACACTGACAGAGCTTTTGTTCTTTACACACAAACATTCTTCAAAGAAACATAAGGGATTTCAATTTTATGTATTTTGTTCTCTAGTCATACAAGCCCATTCATTTCTCTTACATGTTTAGCCAAAGCACCTATGGTAGGTTAATATCACTGTTTACTGTGCTTTGAAGAAAGTTTGAATGTATCTGATAGAATGAGAGCTAACTGTCATGAACCTGAATAATATTTGAAAGTCTTTTTTTTTTTTTACTTTTGCCTTGCAAGGTTAAGTCTTTGTTCTCAAAAATTGCTGTTAGTACATTTTGAAAGCATTGCATGCATGTATTCAGTTTAGCCTACAAATCGTATTTCTTATCATATCTGAATGTGATTTCTCCTATATGTATTGTATTCAAAAACTTTGAATTACTTTTTTACTTTTACATTCTTAAAATAGGTAAATTGGAGATGCCAGTTATAAAATAAATTTCCATGTATTTGTCTCCTTATTTGCTTTGCAAATCATTTAAGCTCCTTTCTATCTGTGGCCATAGAATATAAAATATATCTGGAGGAAAAAAGATCTGATATAAAATTAATGTCTTACTTTTCTTTCATAACTCACAACAATGTCTAGAAAACTTTAATTTATTCTGAATTCCCATTTCTATTGTGCATGGACTATCTGGCATAGGGCACTCAAGAACAGTACCTTATACATAAATAGGTACTCAATAAATACTGAATGAATGATTGATATGGTGTAGCAACTTTAAAAAGAATACTTCTTTTTTGAAAAACCTATGATCAAAGATTTTGCCTGCCAGAATTTGTCTTGTTATACTCTAAAACAGTACAGTATAGTGGTGAAGATTTCAGACTCTAAAATGAGACAGACCTGCTCATTTTAAGTATCCCTGATTTGTGCTTTATCAAATTTGTGGCCTAGGGCTAATTATTTTATGTTTCTGGTGCTTAGTTTCCCAATTTGGTAACCTGGGTCCTCTAACTTACTTGCTTTTTTAAAAACAGCTAGGATAATGCCAATGAAGAACACAATATCATTCAAGATACAAAGTAATGTCTAATATTTTATCATCATTATCATGGACAGGAATCTTTTACTCTGATTTGATAGCACAAGTAGTATTTTAAAACCTTTTATAATATGAATATTATTCTCTTTCGCTTGTCCCATCTTCTGCATGTAATTTATTTGAAGGCCTCTTAAAATTCACTTATCAAATAAGATTGAGTGCAAATGACAAGTAAATTAATATAATATTATCAGATTCTATTAACAATTTTTGCTTTTTTTTTCAAACTCTTTCATACCTGGATGACTCACATTTCTATTAAAGTCCTAGACTTTACCTTTGAAATTTGGATCCTTGTATTTAACTACCTTTATGCTTTATTATTTATATATTTCAAAGCAGCATGTTTGATAAAACATTTATGATATCCCCATTCCATTTTTCCCAAATATGCTCTTCTTTAAATGAATAAATGAATATATATATATATTAGAGGCCTGGTGCATGAAATTCATGCACGGAGGGGGGGAGGGGTGTCCCTCAGCCCAGCCTGCACCCTCTCCAATCTGGGACCCCTCAAGGGATGTCTGACTGCTGGTTTAAACTGGCAGTTGGACATCCCTCTCACAATCTGGGACTGCTGGCTCCTAACTGCTCGCCTGCCTGCCTGCCTGATTGCCCCTAACTGCTTCTGCCTGCCAGCCTGATCACCCCCTAACCACTCCCCTGCCAGCCTGATCAACGCCTAACTGTTCCCCTGCTGGCCCAGTTGCTCCCAACTGCCCTCCCCTGCTGGCCCTGTCACCCCCAATTGCTCTCCCTTGCTGGCCTGGTTGCCCCTAACTGCCCTCCTCTGCAGGCCTGGTCCTCCCCAACTGTCCTACCTCACCTGCTGGCCTGGTCCCCCTCAACTGCCCTCCCTCTCCTGCAGGCCTGGTCCCCCCCCAACTGCCCTCCTCTGCCGGCCATCTGTGGCCATATGGGGGTGGCCATCTTGTGTGAGGGTGTGACGGTCAATTTGCATATTACCTCTTTATTATATAGGGTGTGTGTGTGTGTGTGTGTGTGTGTGTGTGTGTGTGTGTGTTATTAATTTCAGAGAGGAAGGTAGAGGGAGAGAGAGAGACAGAAACATCAAGGATGAGAGGAAATCACCAATTAGCTGCCTCCCTCACACCCCACACTTGGGATCAAGCCTGCAACTTGGACATGTGCCCTGATGGGGAGTTGAACCGTGACCTCTTGTGTCATAGGTCTACGCTCAACTACTGAGCCACACCAGCTGGGCTGGTCTTCTTTAGTCTTCTCATTTTTAGCAAATAACCACTGTTGTTCATTTAGTTGGGCAAACCATGAATCTAGCAGTTGTTCAAATATATATATAATTTGACTTACAACACTAGATTAGTTTCAGGTGTACAACATAGCGATTTGTTATTTGTATATATTGCACAATAAGTCTAGTTAACATTTGTTACCATACATAGATACGGAATTTTTTGTGTGTGATAAGAACTTTTAACTCTCAGCAACTTTCAATTATGCAATACAGTATTATGAACTACATTCACCATGGCAGTTGTTACTGATGTCTCCTACCTCACTGTCTTACAAGGACCATTGATATTCTCTCTAATCTACTCTCAGAATTTATTCCAACCCTTCCCCAGATCTCAGTTGAATCACACATCTTGAGGAAGCCCCCTTACTGTTATTTTCCCCATGTTTAGATCTTTCTATCTTCCTGGCATATACCTTTCTTAATCCCATGTACCTTTATTTTGCAGCCACACAGTGGTAATTTTGATATTTGTTTTTAAAATTATTTGATTTATGTTCATTTATCTTTTGAAGAAATATAGTGTCTATTTTAGCTCATAATTTAATCTCCAGAATTTTTGAAATGTCAATTGGAACCCACTTGGGAGCAGTAAAATCAGATTAATTAATGGATAATGTGAAGTAGTTTTGTTTAATAAAATAGGATAGAATAAAAGAAAGTTATGTGAAAGTGAATAAAATGTATTAAACATAAATATATATGCTTCAGCTTTTTTTTAGTTTGAACATATTTATGTATTCATGCAATATGCATTTGTATAGGTGTGTTAATGTAAAATATATTTTCTACTTTTGATTTTAGCCCAAAATTATAAAGCCATGAAGGTAGGAACATGCTTGACACCTAGTAGACATTGAATCAATATTGTAAAATCAATCAATTAATGCCTTTTCCCCTCACTGTTACTTAATTTGGTTAGTAGAATTTGCAAATAAGATGGCATATTTCTATATACACTTTTGAAAAATAGTATTAATAATTCACAAGATTCTATAGCTAAGGTTTCTACCTAAATTTAATGCTGCTCAGTAAATGAATATAAATATGGTTAAGCAGCTAAATAGTTCAACTTTTTTTTATTAATAATGTTGCAGTAGATTTAAGTTTTATTCAATTTTCACTCTAATTTAATCATTATTAATGCATCTTTTATTAGTAATCAAATAGTGTTTTTTTAAAAACAATACTGGCAACTTGGCACACTCGTTTATTCCATAAATATTTATTGGGTGCCTACTTTATACCAGGCATTCTGCCAGGACCTGAGTATAATAAAATGAATATGACAACTTCAAGGAGCACTTACTTTAAAAAACTAATCAATTAATTTCACAAACATCTGTTGAGTACTTATTACATACCAGGAACTAAAATCAGGTATGAATAATATAGTGATGAAAAAATATATAAATAGTCTCTAGATCTCTGACCCTGAGACAAAGATTCAAGTTTATATAATATATCTGAGAAGAGATCCCAGGAAAGAAACCCTGGTAGGAAGTGGGGAGTCAGCTAGGGAAAGAAAGGCCCCCAATAAAGAATTTGTTTTCAAGCAAGTTACCACTACCAGTGACTGCAAGGTAATCCTGCTGGGAATTCTGGGAACTAGCCTAGAAGTCACTTTAGTTATCCCACCTGATAACTGTCAAATGATTGCGGGCTGTTCCCCAGGGTTTTCATTCTCGGGTACTTGTGGCCTGCCCTGCAGGTGGTAAAGGCCCTGATGCAGAGTTGCAGATATTGCCAATATCTCCCTCAGAGTGCATTAGAAAGGTAAGATCTATGGGGAGGATACAGGTAGAGCAACAGTGTCAGAAGGCTAGCAGTGTGATGAATACCTTAGGCTTCCCTAGATGAATTCACTTTATTGTGTGTGTGTGAGTACTTTCTGCTATTGTTTGAAACTGAAAAGGGATGACTGTCTTAGTTGACTGATGATCTCCTTGGAGTTGTGTTTCTTCAATATGGGAATTAAATGTCTATTTTTTTATCTGTCTCCTCCTGCAACCTCTATTTTTTAATTATTAAACTATTTTCAAGTTACTTAATCATTTTCATTGATCTGTATTGTACCTCCTCTAAGAGTCCCAGGTATTTAAGGCTTAGGAATACAAGTATGCCTATGGACAAGTGTAAGTTTACTGAGTTTCGCAAGTGCCAATAACTGTCAGTAGGTGTACATAAATAACCACACTTAATCCTAACATTCTGAAGTTTTTACAGATATTGCCCTCATATTACAGATAAAGAAGCTGAGGGTGAAAGATTAAGGAAACTGCCCCAAATGTCAGCACTTAGTAAACAATGAGGTTAGAACTCAAACCCAGATCTGTCTGATTTTAAAGTGCATGCTTTTTATCAATACTTAACCTCATACACAACCAAGAATAACATGATAAAAAGGTCCACATTTAACTACTATCCCCCAAAGGAAGGGATATCTCTGTACTTTAAATAAGTTTATTGTGTAGCTAGCAAAGGAACTGCTGGTTAGAATTTAGACAAAATATATTATAAATTGAATAAATTGTTAAGAATATAGGCCAAGAGGTTAGGATCATTTCATATGGATAGGAATCTCAACTCCACCCCTTAAAGCTCTTTGGTGTGGATCCAAGTCAGTTAACACCTCTGTATCTTTTTACTTTATTTCTACATAGAATCATAATGCCACCAAACTTAAAGAATTGGTGCAGGGATTGATGAAATGAGATCATATATGCAGTGTCTGCTCCAAAGTAAACTTTCAATTATTGTTAGCCTGAGTTAATAAACACATTATGACAAGAACATCTTCAGAACCATTTGTGCATGCAAAATATTGTATGGCATTGCTTTACATATTAATAACAAAATTAATAGGCTCATTACCAAAATAAAGAACATAAAGTCTTATAATACTCTGGTATTATAGGCACTGAATACATATTTGAGTGAATTAATAAAATGTTAGTTGTTTTCCTTGAAGAGGTATGCACACTTTGTTAATTTTTGAGAAAATGCTTACTAAATACAAAAGTCTGAATAACCCTGTGGTTGAAAATTGTGTTTCATGAAGAAATTAGTTTAGCTTGTAAGTGCTTTTCCTGAAGGCAACTATCACACTTGATGTAGCAGAATTGTTTCATGTATACACAGGATATTAAAAGATATGTTATCAAGAGTCAAGTTATAATAAAATTAATAATGTTCAATGTTTCATCAAAGACAAAACATTTCCTTTTAAACTTACAGAGCTTGGTAGTGAGGAATGCAACAGGCACCAGTAGAGTTGGTACAGGATATGATCTGTGCTAAAGTGAAGTATTTCATAATAAGAAACAAATATGTTATCCTTTGAAAAGGATGTTAAATGTTTAATTCTAAACTGTCTTTAGTTCCCAAATAACCTTTTTACAATTAATTTTTCTTAATTGTTTAAACACATTTTTATATTTTAACTTGCATTTAACTGGGGATAATAAGCATATTCATTGCTGGACTTTCTAAGTTAAAGAGTTAAATTATTCTCTCACTTATTCCACTTTTTTAAATTAAAGGGCAATTTTATTGTTAAAAATATTTTTAGTGAGTTCTGATAAGAAGTAAAATTATTATCCACTTTAAAGAATGCTTGTCTTTGCATGGATTAGACTGACGAGTTTCAGAGGGAAGGTGGGGTGGAGGGGTGGTTGGGAAGTGATTAACCAGGGAATCTATATGCATATTATGGACACAGACAATAGAGTGGTGAAGGCCTGGGAGAGGCAGGTGCAGGTGGAAGGGGTTAATGGGAACAAACAAACGAGACATCTGTAATACCTTAAACAATTTTTAAAAATGCTTATCTTTTTGTAAAAGTTTCTTGTTGACATATCCAGATCAGCATCCAATTAGTACATTTTCTTTTCTTTTCTTTTTCCGCCCCAGTGTTTTTTCTTTATTAAGGTATTACATATGTGTCCTTATTGCCCCATTGCACCCCCCAACCCCCCACTCATGTCCTCACCCCCCTGGTGTCTGTGTCCATTGGTTAAGCTTATATGCATGCATACAAGTACTTTTGTTGATCTCCCCCCCTTTCCGCCACCCTCCCCTACCTTCCCTCTGAGGTTTGACGGTATGATTGATGCTTCTCTGTCTCTGGGTCTGTTTTTGTTCATCAGTTTATGTTGTTCATTATATTCCATAAATGAGTGCGATCATGTGATATTTATCTTTCTCTGACTGGCTTATTTCACTTAGCATAATGCTCTCCAGCTCCATCCATGCTGTTGCAAATGGCAAGAATTCCTTTTTTTACTGTAGCGTAGTATTCCATTTTGTAGATGTATCACAGTTTTTAATCCACTCATCTGCTGATGGGCATTTAGGCTGTTACCAGATCTTAGCTATGGTGAATTGTGCTGCTATGAACATAGGGGTGCATATGTCCTTTCTGATTGGTGTTTCTAGGGATATATTCCTAGAAGTGGGATCACTGGGTCAAATGGGAGTTCCATTTTTAGTTTTTTGAGGAAACTCCATACTGTTTTCCACAGTGGCTGCACCAGTCTGCATTCCCACCAGCAGTGCACGAGGGTTCCTTTTTCTCCGCATCCTCACCATCACTTGTCATTATTCTACTTTCAAGTTTAACCCGATATTTGTTAAAAGTTAATACAAAAGGTTTGTACATTACAAACAACTAAGTTAGACTAAAAGCATTGTGATGCTTTATATACATTAAATGGCTTTTGGTATCATTATTTTCCTTAAAACAATATATTTATGATAGTAACATAGAATACAAAAGAGAAATGGTGGGTATTTTCTTATTAGATTTATTTTAAGACAGAAACTATTTAACTTGAAGATTCCATTTGATGCTTTATCAAAGTACCACAAATCTGCTTTTTATTATTATGTAATACAATATATAATTAACTTCATGCTTATATCACCACAATTATTTGATATGTTACAATGTCTCATTATTTATTATTGAATTAGAGTGATTACAGCCACTTCCTTTTAGTTGTTGTTGTTGTTATTATTGATGTTGTAAAATGTTTTTCACTAAAAGAATATTCACTTAGATAATAAATTGTCAATCAGAAAACAAAGTATGGTAAAATGAAAATAAAACTCCTTAATTAAATCAACATTTATTGAGAACTACCTGCATAAGGCCATTTGGTATGAGCTATGAAGTATACAAAGATGTCACTGTGTAATCTAGAATCTAGTAAAGATAACTTAAGTAAAATAGATGAGAGGGGCCATGAAATGCACCAATAAAATCTAAAGTTCAGAGGAGGGAAAAATGACTTGCAAGTGAGAAAACAATGTTATTACCCTGAAATAATTAAATTTGTTCTTATGTTTTAATTTTCAACTATGCTTTAACAGTTAGATTTCTTCGATCTCACATCTTGCATTATTAAAATTAAACATTTTATACATATTCAAAGTATTATAAAGTTAGTGGAAACTTCCAAATATAATGTAAAACAGGGTTTAAGCAATTAAAACTGTTGTAATGCTGTCTTCTCTGTAGGTAATAAATGTAGGCACTCGGGTGAGTAAAGCTTAAATTTTATACCATTTCCTCGGAACACACTGTGGCTAAGAGCTCCACAGCACCCAGGGGCCTAACAGATCTGTGTTCCAGGTCTTGTTATATGACTAACTTGCAGAGTAATTTAGTCAAGAAATGCAAATGCAGTGTTCATTTTTTTTTAATTCAGAATGTTTAATTTTCATTACAAACACGCACACATACACAGAGCTCCAAAAATTTGGAATTACAGATAAATTTTATTTTCAAGTAATTTGACTATTTGTATATATTCATTTTCTGTATGTTAATGAATGTAAGTATAAAAATTTAACTTTTTAGTGGCAGTTTAATAAACCACTTTAGCCCTGCTTATGTGACTCAGTAGTTGAGTATCAACCCATGAGCCAGGAGGTCACTGTTCGAGTCCTGGTCAGGGCACATGTCTGAGTTTCTGGCTTGATCCCCAGTAGGGGGTGTGCAGGAGGCAACTGATCTATGATTCTCATCATTGATATTTCTCTCTCTCTCTCTCCATCTCCCTTCCTTTCTCTGAAATCAGTCTATATATATATAATAAACCACTTTAAAAAATAAAAAATAAACCACTGTATTTACCTATTTCCAAATAAAACCAACAATAAGTCCAACCTCACAGTATTTTAAAGAGAAATTAATTATAGTGATTAATATTGTTAGGATATAATCCTACATGAATATTTCATGATATTGTATAGTCTGACTTTCTGAACGAAACACTGGCAAAACTAAAAGCATGATTGAAAAGTGAAAAGGTCTTAGCCCTAGCCAGCTTTGCTCAGTGGATAGAACGCCGGCCTATGGACCTAAGGGTCCCAGTCAAGGGCACATACCTCAGTTGCAGGCTCCTCCTTGGCCCCAGGCCTGGTCAGGGCTCCTGCAGGAGGCAACCAATCGATGTGTTTCTCTCACATTGATGTTTCTCTCTGTCTTTCCCTCTCTCTTCCACTCTCTAAAAATCAATGGGGAAACATCCTTGGGTGAGGATTTTTAAAAGAAGTAAAAAGGTTTTAGAAGCTAGAGATTGTTTATCGCTCCAGAGAGACTTACAAGCTTATCTTCTCCAGAGCTGTTTTTCATACACCAGTGTGGTGAAGACAGACAACTTCTCCACGCGCTAGAGAAGGTTCCTTTACACTGCAGAGCGAGGGTTTCTCTGAGTCCTGGGGGAGGACTGGCCAGTGTGCCATCTGCCCTTTGTGAGTCCGAGTCTCCTGATTCTCCTGTGGTTCATCACCAGTATAGGCACAGGGTCACATCAGGACTCTCCTACACCCTCCGAGGGGATTGGGATAAGGAACTGTCCTGAGATGCTATGTGAGCAAGTAAATGGTCTGTTCTCTGATCCATGAACTTGTTTTCTTGTAAGAATGTCTATCTACCTGCCTATATCTGCCCGTCCAGCTCACTAAACCAAGCAACTATCACATATTTCTGGCTTAGATTGTTCAGAATTATTTTTATTTTCTTCCTTCTTAGCTTTATGTAAGACAAGACTTAAGTAAGCCATGATAACTGAAATAGTATGATGATTTCATAAAGCAAATATTATTTTAAGTTTTACTAATTTTATTTGAAGGTTTTAAAAATATTTTAAGTACATTCATTAATTGAGTTCTTCCCTCAATATTTATATTGCATTCACACTCGATGACTCAAAATGATTATTAAATACTAGAGGCCCGGTGCACGAAATTTATGCAGCGGGGGCTCCCTCAGCCTGGCCTGTGCCCTCTTGCAGTCCAGGAGCTCTGGACAGATGTCTGACTGACAGCTTATCATTAGTTGGCCTAAGCTGTCAGTCAGACATCCTTAGCATTGCCACAGAGGCGGGAGAGGCACCCACCACTGTCGCTGTGCTCATCAGCCATGAGCCTGGCTTCTGGCTGAGCGGCACAACCCCTGTGGGAGTGCACTGACCACCAGGGGACAGCTCCTGTGTTGAGTGTCTTCCCCCTGGTGGTCAGAGCGCATCATAGTGACTGGTCATTCCACCATTTGGTCATTTGCATATTTGCCTTTTATTATGTAGGATTACAAAACAACTTTTTAATGTATGCTTTAAAGGGAAAAAATAAAAATGCTATTGATATTTATATTGAACTACTTAAAAGTTAACATATATATACTTCATTTTCACAAAATCTAAAATTTAATTTATTAATGAATAATAAAAATATTTAGAAATATTTTCGGAATCAGGACAGTACCTTGAAAAGAATATTTTAAATCATGCCTGTAAGAGCAAACACTGTTAACTGTTTTCTATTAACTAGAAATTTAATATATCAGGAAAATTGTAGAAAAAGGAACAACACGTAGAGAGTTAAAGCACTAATCAGAGAGACAAGACAGCACTGCAGGTACAGGATCTTGGCGAGGTACTTTTTTATCCTGAGGAAAAGTAAGCCTCTCTTTGGGAAAACTGTGATTTGGTCCCTCTGCAGAGCCTTTGATAAGCGCTTTGATGTTCAATGAGAAAGAAAAAAGGATGTTACTTTTGCAAAGAGAACAAAAAAAATAATACCAGTTTCAACAAAAGGGCATTGTTTTATGTACTTTACCACATACTATCCAGAATGTAAAGAGGCCCTCTTCATAAACTAGAGTAAATATATGTTTGAAAACAAATAGGAAAGATATGAAAACAATAAACTAAAACAATATGATGACACTGCTTTATATATAGTTGATGGTCAATAATTTTTAAGTTGAATAGAAGTGAGGTAAATAAGCTACAGAGAGGGTGTTATTTACAAGCAAATGTTTGGCCTTATGGTAGAAATGTGTCACTCTAGTGAACAGAGAGATTACAGTATAGTGTGCATGTAGATGAGGATTTTGCAGGAGAGGATGGTTTGCGCATTGTTTAATTTGTCATTAAACAATGCCATCCATACTGCACTATTCCAGTGGGCTCTTCTTTGAATGTAGTATTTGACAGCTTTGATAAAATGTTTATATTCATAATATGGTGGACTGCTATGGGTGCAAAGATAATTTTCAGTAAATTTCTTTAAGATAGATTTGGACAGAAATTGAGTTCTGATAGTTCTAAAAAGTAGGACACCTGCCTCTTGATATACAGGAGGAAGCCTTGGGACAAAGCCTTTAGAAATGACAAGTGTAACGAGAGCACCTTTCGCCCACAAAGGTGACTGCAGAATGCGGTGTGAGAGCATATGAAAGTGAACTTAAATATTTTAAAGATTCAAATGGGATCAATATCCAGACTTACTGGGTGAGTGTTTTAAATATGCTAATGTGTGTGAGCCAACATGAAGATGTGCTGAGTTCCTTAGGAAGGAAGAGATAGGGAGTGATGGCGAACCTTTTGAGCTCGGCATGTCAACATTTTTGAAAAACCCTAACTTAACTCTGGTGCCATGTCACATATAGAAATTTTTTGATATTTGCAACCATAGTAAAACAAAGGACTTATATTTTTGATATTTATTTTATATATTTAAATGCCATTTAAACAAAGAAAAATCAACCAAAAAAATGAGTTCGCGTGTCACCTCTGACACGTGTGTCATAGGTTCGCCATCACTGAGATAGGGAGTGAAGGGACAGGTTTGGCTGATGAATCTTGGGTTAGATTAGGGAACTTTTTATGATGTTCCCTCTCTCAGTGCTGAGAGAGGTTTAATTGAAGAAAGAGCTAAACCTAACTATGGTAACATGAGGAAAATTTTCTGGGAATAGTGTAATTATTTGGATAGGGAAAATACTGAATAGAATATATTTCAGAATATATTCTATTCAGTATTTTCCCTATCCCAAATATATATATAGAAAATAATGCTAAACCTTTGGAATTTAGAACATAAATAAAAAAAGAAATCTCAACCTGAAGACCAAGTTAACCAAGATGATGGACCAGTAGCTGTCAGCATAAGTTCTTATTTAATGCTGTTAATGGTGGATCAGACTTTATTGTCTCTTGTCTATATTATTTTAATAACTTTTCCATGGAATTCTCTGCCTTTGATATAATACATCTACAATCCATTCATAAGATTACTTATAGTGTCAAAGGTCTAAATCATAGGAATGATGTAATAATGTTTTGAGGCTCACATGTTCCTAGGGCCACAACCTAAGTTCCCCCATCTGGAATTAATCAGTTTCTTGCTTTCCCATAGAACTTGGCTTTGATTTCTAATTCTATAATTGATTTAATCAACATAAACTTTTTATTGGCTTATGTACATGTCTCTAACATGTGGTTGGAAACCTCAAGGTTAGGATATTTCTTACCAATATTTATTAGTTTGTTTAACAACAGAACAAGAAAAAAAAAGTTATCTTAGAAAAAGAGATAAACCAGAGATACAAATGGTTGTGGGCATTGGGTCTAGACAAAGGCTTTTCTGATTAGGCAGAGATGTGATGGTGATCTTAGAAATAAATAAATTTTAATTTGTTAAACTTTTCCCAAATTTGAGATTGCTAATTTCACTGACCTAAACAGCTTATGTTAGGAATCCCTGGATACTATACTGAAGATTGATTAGCAATTCTGGGATACAATGAGCTGGAGAGGTAAGGGATGTGTCATCAGAGAGGAAGAGAATGTGAAGGAAAATCATAATTCATTGTTTGAGTTCTAGGGCCTGCCCCCTATCTGTCTCCCTAACCTGCTATTAGCAAGAAGTTAATCAAGGGACATGACTAAATAAAACCTTTCTGAAGAAGCTGCCTTGTATTAGTGGTGGAGGTACTAATTTTAAATAAAGATATGGATGTCTTTGTTGCTAGAAAAAAAATGGGTTCTTTCGGTGTCTTGAGAAAAGCTTTCAAAGGTTAAGGTCACACGCATGGGAGTTTAAGTATAGTGACAAGATTTATTGGGGTGAAAGGAAATAATATGCTCTTGGGGGTGTAGAGGGTGAGTAGGCTCTAGTAGCAACTGCCCTGAGATCCTTGTTAATCTTCCATATGTTGCCTTGGTTTCAGGAACAAGCAGGCTGTGTTTCAAACTGCCCCATCTATTTCCTGGGTCCCTGGGTGTGCTGGACCCGCCCCTTAACCAACCCCTTTCCTGGACCTTCTGGGGTTTCCTGCCCTTAGCCTATTGACCCTTTTCCCAGATTTCCTCAGGCTAGACTCCTCCCCTTTATGGTCACCAGTTTGGCTCCTACTGTGCATGCCCCAAAGTCAGGCTTCATCATCTGGTTTCTGCAGCCAGTGCACTAAGCTCCCCTGTGTCTTCTTGTTTTTTTCTGCGCATGTGCCCCACTAAGGAATTCCCCCCTCACTGTTTTACCCCTCCCCCTGAAATCCTGGCTAGCAGGCAGTGGCTCCCCAGGGGGATTGGAAGCCGGTCTTGCCTGCTGCCTGGGGATTAAATCCCTTGGGTGGGATGGTGTGGCTGTCCATTGGGGAGCCTGTGAGGCTGCCCCCTCCTAGTTAATCAGGTGTAATGTCTGAATCCCTTTGCTTCCTTCCTTTGTTAAGAACTATCTATCTACCACAATACCCTCAGCAGATTGATTATTTTCAAGTTGACATTTTAAAAAAATATTTGCTACACATGTACTGGTGGTAGGAAATAATTTACAATTATTAAAAGTAATATGGAGAGGAGAAGTTGGTTAATTTAGGATTTCATATTCCTTGTCTTAGAATAAATAGCCTACAAACTGGCAAACTTTATCTCTTTTTTTGAGTTTCTTAATACTCTCTTGTTTTCTTTTTTTTTATTTTCCCCAGACTAATGACTCCTTGGTAAGTATAATAAAGGCTTAAAATTTACATTGTAAGGTTTAAATGAAAACAACCTTGGTTCTTGAACATCCAACCATCTCAAACAGTTCAGTCCTCAATCAAGTTGTTCTTGGAAGAAACATCTTGGTTGTTAAGCAAAACTTCAGTTCTCAACCGGACAATCTTTTTGTGCTGATAGCGGTATGATTAGTCACGCATCTCTCAGGCAACAAAGGAGAGAATGAGCAAGTGTGAGTCAGTTTACCGCTCAACGTCATGTTATTATTATCTCAGGAAATTGTGCTATGAATATTTTCATGTCTTTTTGCTTTTGTTGCTATTTATTATTGTTTAGTTTATTTTTTAGTTTTAACCCACCCCCATGACTATATGCCCACCCCCTCCACTCATCCCCTATGGGACTCCCAGCACCAGCCCCCACCCGCCGCTGGGCCAGCCTCTCCTCCAGCCATGGTGCCAAGTTAAAAGCAAAAACCTGGACAGGCCAGATGGCATCCGGGGCCAGGTGTCCCCACA
The DNA here is from genome assembly GCF_000147115.1 of Myotis lucifugus. Classification (NCBI taxonomy): domain Eukaryota; kingdom Metazoa; phylum Chordata; class Mammalia; order Chiroptera; family Vespertilionidae; genus Myotis; species Myotis lucifugus. The sequence goes on from NW_005871060.1 coordinate 12,900,045, forward strand.
AGGAAGTCTGTTGCTGCTTATTATTAAATATGTACAGTAGGTCACCATAGGCTCTAAGAAGATCAGTGATAACAGCAAAGTGAAAAGGACAGTTATGAGAACAACATAGGGGTCTGGAATGGAGTAATTCTCATTTTACATTATTTGTAATGGGGAAAAAAAGATTCAGTTTTCCAAAAAAAAAAAAATTGCTTCTCGAACAGCCTTCTGGAATAAATTAAGTTCCAGAATGGAGGCTCCACTGTCCTTCCTAGAAATAGCCGTCCCGTGGTATTTATTAGACTCAGCCTTTCAGTAGCTGTGCCTGCCCCCATGACCTGCAGTTAGACACCTAGAGAGGTCAGCATGTAGCTCTCCATACTCCATTTTTAAAATAGCCTTCATTTAGGAATAAAAGCATCTTTATTGCATTCAGTGCAGGTCTTTTGCATACCCAATCCAAAGAATTGATGACACTCTTGATCATGTTTACTTAGTGTTAGAGGCACCTCTCACCGATACCAGAGTCAGAGGGAGAGGGCTGTCCCCAACCCCAATTCTTGTCATCTCATATAAATGAATTTATATGAGAGAACTTGATTGCCTTGTGATTAAGCCAATTTGTTAAAGCAATTAAAACATGCACCTTTATTAAAGAAGCAAGGCAAGCAAATCTATGCATCTGGCTTATGAAGCACGGACTGGCTCTCAGCTAACCTGAAGAGCAAGTTGGGTGGGGGGTCTGAAGCGTTATATGCCCTCCTGTCCATAGGTCTCAAAATTCCTCTGCTGAATGTTTTGGTGCAGAGTAATCCTCAAGGTGCCTTTTTACTTTGTTGTGGCCTTCCCAGAATTCATGAGAAGCACCTGGCAATTTTGTCTTGGTAAGCCGACTGCTGGCTTCTTCATTTAGGGACTAAAACTGCTCTTTTTCCCCTCCAGCCCCCGCCTCCACTGCTCCTTTCCTTCTTTCTCTTGTTAGGGAGGCATTTAACCATTTGCTCTCAAGTATCCTTGGCTGGGAAAGATAATGGCTTGTTATTTACAAGTTGGCTGCAAATTGCCCACTGTTTGGCCTTGTTTTAACTTTCCTGTCTCAGTTTCCCTATTCCTTCCGCCCTGGAATCCCATAACATTCAGATCCTTGAAGGAGTCTGTATGAGTGACCAAGTAAACATATACAGGGAAGTAAAGGCACAATTACTTGTGTTTTTTTAAAGACCAGAATAATACTTTTCTAGGAAAGGAAATAATAATTAGTGATATTAAATATCTTTTTTTATCTAGTAAGTATTCTATAAAATGCTTGGCTTCTTAATTTTCTCTTGCCATTTTCTTCCTTTCACAGCACTTCATAGCCATGCTGTTTGAGCTGACCGGCACCCTATTTTGTCTGTGGTTCTCTCTACACCCTTCCTGTTTGGTTTCTGATTCTGAAGAGCTTGATATAGATTGCTCAATTGGTACTCCAGATTTTAATCTGAGAATGTAAACTATTTGCAACTAATAGTCTTGATTCTTTAAAAAAAAAAATACAGTTTACCCTAAGTACATTTGAAATTTAATGATAATAATCAACTTTCTAAATTGACAATATTTTTATTCCAAATATTTAACATTTTGTGATTAACTAAACCGCTTTATACATGTCCTTATTTCCCTGAGATGTACCCAATAAGTTGGAAATGGCAGGACTTTACCACCACTTTTACTTCCAGCTTTAATTTTTTTCAAACTAATTTTACACGCAAATACACACCTCATTGCCTTAATTACTTTCTGATATTTTCACTTTTTTTGCCAACGGCCTGTTCACATTACACATGCAGATCTTGCTGGCAATTCAAAATAGTGATTTGACTGAGTCCTGCCAAAAAATAAGTGTTCCATTAAGAGGCAAAACCTTGAACATCTTCCTAAGTTTCACAGCTTAGTTATTAGAGAATATAATCTAAATAGCCATAACCCCCAAAATGGATTCTCCCCCCTCTGTGCTCCCCCTGGTCTGAGGGAAGGCGGTCAGATGCTCTATAAGCTCCCCGCTCCCCCCCCCCCCGCTTTTGGAGCAGGAGTGGTGGTTTGATTTCAAGTCCTTTGACAAAGCCCATCTTCAGCTGCTTCATCGTTTCACCTAGACTCTGTTTTGTGGTTAATGGAGGTGGCCAGCTTGACTTGTGAACCAATTAGAACTCTAAATCAATTCTATTCTTGTTTCCCTAATTCACATGTATTCCATGAGAATTAATGACTTGATAGAGCAGCAATTATTTTCTGAGTGTTGATCCTAGTTGATTGAAACATCTCAGGGCACAAGCCACTGTTTCTTATGACGCAAATTATAAACTTGGTAGAAGTGGGCTTTGGGCAGTTTCAGCACTCCTCATTTACTGAAAACACGGAAGGGTCTCTGTTTCTGTACACTGCTCAAGGGTTTCTAATGCCCAAAATAGGTTGGAATAAATTTACATAATGGAGAAAGGCAGTGCTGAGAAAGGAAAAGAAGAAACATAGAATTAAGTACTTTGTGAATACTTTGGAGCTCATTGAAACCAGACATTTTTTTACAATGTATGAAAAAATGGTTGTCACTAATAAAATAGATTTTAGCCAAAATTGTTCTTACACAATTGAAGTGCTGCTTCCCTGACTGTGTCATGTAATGAAAATAGCTCAGTATAAAACATTCCTCATGCCAGGAAATTTAGTCTCGGTACAACTTTAAGAATCTCCTGAGGGTGGGTGAGTTAATAGCTAAAATGAATAAGTGCTTACTTGGCTACATATAGATTTTAACAAACAGCCATGCTATGACTATGTTAAAAGAACAACAACAAAAAATCCTCTGCCCATGCATAGCCATCTATAAACATGTCCAACTCCCTTTATGCATACCCATCTCCTCTTCCCCTCTCTGAATTATTTTTTCACTTAAGCATGTTACGAATTTTATCTATCAATGTGTGTGTGTGTGTGCGTGCACACATATGTTATTTATCATGTTTATTGTCGGAATCCCCCATGGGACTGTAAACTCCTAGAAGGCAGAGATGTTTTCCTAGGGCCTGACATAATTGTGCTCAATCAATGCTTGTTGAATGAGTGAATGAAACTAGAGTCTGCTGCAAAGAGAAGCCTGGGGATGCCAGGGTGTTATCCGCATCTAGAAGGGTTCAGGAATCTGGAGAAGGGGTTGCGAGTAAATTAAATAAACTAGACATGAAATATAAATTTGGAAGGCAGTTTGGGGGAGCTAGATGGGGCTTAGCTTTAGTAACTGAGCTTTCCGAATCTCTGGATCTCTAGCTTTTTATTAACACACTGGAGACCCGGTGCATGAAATTCGTGCATGGGGGAGGGGGTCCCCTCAGCCCAGCCTGCACCCGCTCCAATCTGGGACCCCTCGGGAGATGTACCACTGCCTCCTGGGGATCGGGCCTAAACCAGCAGTTGGACATCCTGTCACAATCCGAGACCACAAGCTCCTAACTGCTCACCTGCCTGCCTGCCTGATCGCCCCCAACTGCCCCCCCACTGGCCTGGTCACCCCCAACTTCCCCGCCCAGCCGGCCTGGTTGCCCCCAACTGCCCCACCCAGCTGGCCTGGTTGCCTTAACTGCCCCTGCTGGCCTGGTCACCCCTTAGTGCCCCCCCTGCCGGGCTGGTTGCCTCCAACTGCCCTCTCTGCCAGCCTGGTCACCCCACACAGCCTGCTGCTCAGTCGTTTGGTTGCCCCTCACTAAGCCCCCTGCCGGCCTGGTCGCCCCACGCAGCCTGTTCTGTCATCTGTTCGGTTGCAATGGTCACTTAGGCATATATATATATATATATATATATATATATATATATATAGATAGATAGATATATAGATAGATATAGATAGATATAGATAGATATAGATAGATATAGATATAGATGATATAGATATATAGATATAGATATAGATATAGATATAGATATAGATATATAGATAGATTTTGCCCTATAGGAAAGCAGATATACATATCAAGGGTAAGGTTTGGTAAACAGTAAAAATATTATCAGGTTGGGGGAACTGCCCCCAGCTGTCTGGCAGCAGGCAATACTATATGCAGATCTTCAGCCCTGCTGAAGCCCCAAGGTTCATCAACCTTTTGATGAATTTCTTGCATAATTGTGACCTGCTGGAATTAGCCTCCAGCATGGAGTTGTTGCACTTCTCTTCCAAAGAAAGAAAGATGTCCATCACTTCTGGAGTGAGGCACTAACTTGGGAAAATGAGGCATGGGATCCAGGCAGTCTAGTGCTCCCTGCTGGCGGTTTTCCTAGTGAGAGTAGCAGTTTCAATGGCTCAGTTGTTACAGAAGTTACCAGGTGGCAGGAAGACACATAACAGGCACTTGGAAGATTCAGGAAATGCACTTTAATTGCAGGAGCATGGGTGCTGTGACTCAGGGGAATCAGTTCCCAAAACTGAATGCCTAATGCAGTGGTACTTTCCCTTTTATCCCCCTAGTTTCTTTGTCTCCCAGATATGGACTAGGCCTGAGGTCGCAAACTGCGACTCTTTGGCCCCTTGAGTGTGGCTCTTCCTAAGCCTTAGGAGTACCCTAATTAAGTTAATAACAATGTACCTACCGATATAGTTTTAAGTTTAAAAAATTTGGCTCTCAAAAGAAATTTCAATCGTTGTACTGTTGATATTTGGCTCTGTTGACTAATGAGTTTGCTGACCACTGGACTAGGCTTCCGGATTCTTTGCGGGCTTTTGCAGACCCTGTGATGGTTGTAAGTGGGGGGAGTGAGATAGTGACCAAGACCATGTTTGGCGCTGGCAGACCCCATTGTGGGGCTGTGTATGGTTTATAGCTCCTGTTAAGGTAAGCATTCAGGGAGACAGGTTTTGCAAGGCTAGCTGGGACCCAAGTGGAAAGGAGGTTGGGGCTTAATTATACAGGCTTGTATGCATATGTGTCAGAATTCAGGTTTGACTGGGCACAGACCTAGGCTGCCACCCTGAATTGCCTTCATAAGTAAACAAACTCCTGGAGGTAAATTTGCACAATGGCACAGTAAGTGTGCAAAGGGGAAATGGACCTGTTTCTTAGCCAGGAGCAGTGTTATTGAAGTTGTATAGAGTTATTGTAGCATATTGATAACAAAATGATAGACTTTGAATTATTTTATTAATTGGTTATAAATACTCTGACACTATATATCCTTATTGCCTGCATAGGGCACACAGTTCCCCACTGACACTCCCACAGTCCTCTGCTTCCCTAGACTAATACTCCATTGGAAGAAGAAGAATGAAACACTACAAGCATTACTAAATTTACCTTATTATTATTCTACTAATGTTTACGGGAGAGGTAAAACAACACAATTTGGTTGATCCAAAGATGGGAAAGTAAAGGGAGGGACATGTAAGTTTTTGCTTTGCAAGGTCAGACATACTGATTGTTTTATTAAAGAAGAGAGCACTGAAAGATGAGCAGGTTTGTGTGGAAAGTCTTTACATTTGTTCTTGGACAGGTTGACTTGGGATGTTAAATCCCCCAAATTGTTACTGCATCGACTTTATTAATAAAGCAAAGCTAAACATATTGGAACTTGCAGTGGGAAAGTCCCGTAGTTCCCCCCTTATCCACAGTTTCATTTTCCTTGGTCTCAGCTTGACTTCATTTCCCATCATCAACCAAGGTCTGAAAACATTAAATGGACAATTCCAGAAATAAAGAACTTATGATCTTTAAATTGTACACCATTCTGTGTATCATGATGAAATCTCATGCCATATTGCTTTGTCCCAGCTGGGATGTGAATAATCCCTTTGTCAGTGTATCCACACTGTGCATAGAGCACAATAAGATTTTGAGAGAGAGAAGCCACATTTATATAACTTTATTACAGTATGTTGTTATAATTGTTCCATTTTATTATTAGTTATTGATGTTAATTTTTTACTGTGCCTGATTAAAAAATTAAACTTTAGAGTGTGCCCAGTGGTCAGAGTGGGACCATCCAGATTGCAGCTCCTCAGAGACATAAAGGACACACTCAGGGGGCAGACTCAGTGAGCACCAAAGCCCCACTGAAGCAAGTCTTGCCGCGGAGGGGTGTCTCCAGCACAGAAGTTCTCCCACTGCAGACACAGCTGATTCTCACAGCCAATTGGCCTGGAGGTCAATCCCTCCCAGTGTTACCTACAACAATCAAGGCTTAACTACAACAAGACTGGGCACAAAGCCCACAAGGGGGTGCACCAAGAGTTTCTACCTCAGGTAATTGGTGAGGCCGAACCACTGGGACCTATAGGACACCTAGCACAGAAAGCCACTCTATCGACACAGCGAAGCATAAAAAATGCCGAGACAAAGAAACAGGACACAAATGACAGAAATGGAGGAAAGCAAAATACTGGATATAGAGTTCAAAACCGCACTTTTAAGGTTTTTCAAGAATTTCTAGAAACCGCCGATAAACTTAATGAGACCCTCAAGAAATCTAGTGACACCCTCGAGGTTGTGATAAAGGACCAACTAGAAATTAAGCATACACTGACTGAAATAAAGAATATTATACAGACTCCCAACAGCAGACTAGAGGATCGCAAGAATCAAGTCAAAGATTTGAAATACAAAGAAGCAAAAAACACCCAACCAGAAAAGCAAAATGAAAAAAGAATTCAAAAATATGAAGATAGTGTAAGGAGCCTCTGGGACAACTCCAAGCATACCAACATCCACATTATGGGGGTGCCAGAAGAAAGAGAGCAAGATATTGAAAACCTATTTGAAGAAATAATGACAGAAAACTTCCTCTACCTGGTGAAAGAAATAGACTTACAAGTCCAGGAAGCGCAGAGAACCCCAAACAAAAGGAATCCAAAGAGGACCACACCAAGACACATCATAATTAAAATGCCAAGAGCAAAAGACAAAGAGAGACTCTTAAAAGCAGCAAGAGAAAGAAAGTCAGTTACCTACAAGGGAGTACCCATACGACTGTCAGCTGATTTCTCAACAGAAACTTTGCAGGCCAGAAGGGAGTGGCAAGAAATATTCAAAGTGATGAATACCAAGAACCTACAACCAAGATTACTTTACCCAGCAAAGCTATCATTCAGAATTGAAGGTCAGATAAAGAGCTTCACAGATAAGGAAAAGCTAAAGGAGTTCATCACCACCAAACCAGTATTATATGAAATGCTGAAAGGTATCCTTTAAGAAGAGGAAGAAGAAGAAAAAGGTAAAGATACAAATTATGAACAACAAATACACATCTATCAACAAGTGAATCTAAAAATCAAGTGAATAAATAATCTGATGAACAGAATAAACTGGTGATTATAATAGAATCAGGGGCATAGAAAGGGAGTGGACTGACTCCTCTTGGGGGGAAAAGGGGTGTGGGGGATGCGGGAAGAGACTGGACAAAAATCGTGCACCTATGGATGAGGACAGTGGGGGGGGGTGAGAGTGGAGGGTCGGGGGGGAACCGGGTGGAGGGGAGCTATGGAGGGAAAAAGAAGAACAACTGTAATAATCTGAACAATAAAGATTTAATTCAAAAAAAATTAACAAAACCAGTTTCGGTGGTTGAACCAGAATGAGGTTTAGAGCCCAGTCAGCCTGACCTCTGCTTCGCCCTCTAATGGTGGCCCCAGAGGCACCCAGTGACTACCAAGGTATCTGTAGAATCTCAAGGGTGATGACTCAGGCTCATTTGCATACACATAATACCCTGCACAGAGTACAATCCTTTTCAAGTTTAAAAGACTTTTTTTTAACTTGTCATTTCTAAGTACAAGAAACTTACTTGAAAAACTTCTGGTGCAAACTTTGGGCAGAAAATACCTCTAGCACTAAAATGCCACCATAATTGAACTAGGAGTTGTAGTTCCTGGGGAAGGGAACTTGGGAGCAGCAAAGCGAACTCTGGTTCTCCTCAGATTGGATTAACCTTTTGCCTTTTACTGGAGATTTCTGTGGAGAGGAGCAACTCTGAGTTTATACTCAGTTTTTTTTCTTTCTTTTAAGATATATTTTATTGATTTTTTGTAGAGAGAGGAAGGGAGAGGAATAGAGAGTCAGAAACATTGATAAGAGAGAAATGCCTGGAATTGGACCTTAGGGCCAAAGTTCTATCCACTGAGCCAAACTGCTGAGGCTATACTCAGTTTTTTGAGGCCTCGTTTTAGCAGGGCTAATCTTGTGGTTACAGAGAAAGACGACTTCTGTTTTTTTAACTTGAGCTGGACAGGATTGTCGGCTCAGATCCGCTACCTAACCCAGGTGGCCACAGGGCAGCCCCACGAGGGCTCCAGCTACTCTTCAAGCAAGGACTGTCAGATGGCACTATGGCGAGTGGACTATGCTCGCCTCAAGCTCAGCGATGTGGCCCGAACCTGAGCAGATGCTGGAAAACTAAGCCAAGTAGGCAGAGAGACATCTGGGAGGCAGATCACCACCTGCCCCCCGGGACAGAACCTGGGGACCTGTAGATTGAGGAGCACAGGCTGCCATGCATGCCCTGCTGGTCATAGATGAGGACAAAGAGGCAAAAGGTGGGAATGGAGAAATTAAAGCCCACGCCTGCCCAGACTCTGTGCTGGCTCCTCCAGCAGGTGCCTGCTCTGACTTCACCAAAGTGCTGACAAAGCTCAGACAGGAGACAAAGAGTCAGTCACGCAACCCACTTCCTCAGATACTTCATGTCCTTGTCCCCTTCCGCAGACTTGACCCAATGAAGACACATTTTTCTTCATTGGAAGAGATAAAGCAGGAACTAAGGGTTTTAATAATAAAAAAACAAGAAAGACGACTTCTAAATTATAAATAAATAAATAAATAAATAAATATTAAACTTTATCATGGATATGTATGTACAGGAGAAAATATAGTTTATATAAGGTTTAGTACAATTCAAGGTTTCGGGCAACCATTGGAACATAAACCCCAAGGATAAAGGGGGACCATTGTATTCTGAAAGGGTCTTGGTGTCTCAAAAAGGGGACATCAAAGTAAGATATTTATTAAACTTTGGGGTCTGGGATCAGGAAGGTTAAAAGATTTTTCAAGACAGAGAACTTGAAAATTGGGCAATACTCATAAAATTATAGTTTAGAATTGCTGGCCACAGCAAAGCAAGGTTAGTAAAGTCAATCTTAATAAATAAACTTGCTCAGGTGAGCAGAATCTCTCTAAATTGATCTTTAAGAATTTCTTTTTTAAAATATATATTTTTATTGATTCCTAGAGGGAGAGGCAGGGAGAGGGAGAAAGAGAGGGAAACATTGATGTGAGAGCAAAAGATTGATTGGCTGCTTCCTGCAAGCCTCCCACCAGGGATCCAGCCCACATCCCAGGTATGTGCCCTGACCAGAAACCTAACAAGCAACCCCTTGGTGCACAGGCCAACACCCAACCAACTAAGGCACACCAGCCAGGGATTACAGTCGTGTGTGTGTGTGTGTGTGTGTGTGTGTGTGTGTGTGTGTAAAAGTTCACTGGAACAAATGACCAGGACAGTTTGATCTCAGTTCTCTCAGGCAACTTTTGAGACACCCAAGGGCACATGTTGCATAACTCAGAGGGATAGTATGAAATTTAGGAGTAATCATTATATAGACTAATAAAGATCTGGAGAGTGTTCTTTTCAAGATTACCCAGGGAGAGAAAAAAAGTAGACCAGGACTGGGTATTAAGAAACGTCAACATGTAATAGTACAATATGGAGATGAACATTCAAAGGATATTGAGAAGAGGTAAAAAAAAAAATGAGTGTGAACAGGATCATGTAAGGAAGATACATCAAGAAGGAAAGAGTGATCCAAAAGGCCAATGCTGTTGAGTGTTAGGAAGATATGAGGACTGAAATGTCCATTTACTAATTAGAAAGTCATTGTTAATCTTAGTGTGAGCTGTTGGGGTGATTTTGTAAAGAAAAAAAACAGATAAGAAACTATTAAAAAGGGTGTGAATGGATAGGAAATGGAAGGTACTTCAAGAATTTTTGCTGAGCAAGAGAAGAGCAAGATAAGTAATTGGTAATTGTAGGAATGTGAAAAGTTGATTGTTTTTCAGGCGGAGAGATTTGAATATATTTAAATATGCATATTATCTGCTGCTATTCTCAGTCAAAAAATAAATCCTTCATTCCTTCCTTCTTTCCTTTCTTTCTTCCTATATCCTTCCTTTCTTCCATGTACTGATTCATTTATTCATTTTATCCAGCAAAGAGAACAGACTAGACCTTGGCCCTAGGAACTGACAGTCTCGTGAAAGTTGAATATGTAGAAGGGAAATGTGAGTAGGTGGATAAATATCTTATCCCTGTTATTGCATCATTAGTAGAAATGTAGTTTAAGTTATTATTGTTCTATCCCAAAGGGAAGAGTTTACATTACTTTACAATATAAGTATTCAGCCGAAGATTGGACTGTGTTTTGAAGCTTCAGAATCAAATTTCCTCCAGATATAGCTGGCTCCATACTGGGAAGAAACTTGTGACCTCGAGCTTATTAACATGATGAAACAATCCAATGAATTAGCAGGTATAAGCCTAAGACAAAATAGGACATCAATTTTTTTTTATTAATTGTAAAAGCCTAAGTTGAGGGTGGGGGAATAAATTTCAATCTGTTGAGATAGTGTACATTTATGTATTCACTTGAAATTACTGTTCAATCAAACTTGTCTCCATTTCAATGCTAAAATATTCATTTTCCTCCAACCCCTTAAATCAAAGGTGCTATAAGCAAACCAGAATATACATAGGAAGTCATGCTGCATTCTCATGTTGCTAATTGGAATTTGGATGAATATAATATAGAAGCAAGACAAGACAAGAGTATAGTATTTCCATTAGCTTCTCTACCCATGTTCCTGCATCTTAATCAGAGCCTTGTTAATATTTAAATATGCATTTTAAGCCCTGAGTGTATAAACAGTCATGGAAGTTCCATTAATAATTGTAATTTGTATAAAAGGATATATGCCACAGACAAATGCTCAAAAGTGTAGTTTAATTGGAGTTATAAAAACTGATTTTGTAGCTCAGAAATGTAAAAAAAAGTTGCAGCAGGAAATGAACTTATTTTTAGCTACTAAGATGCACTGTGGTTTATCATTTATTGAGAAAAGATTTTTATTTTAAGGTAATATTTCTCCATCAGCTATGTACTTGCTGTGTTTTTTTTAAATTATTTTAATGTGGGGCTATTTGGAGATAGAAAAATGGGAAAAGGATCTGCAGGGGAAAGAGATATTGACATCACCTGAAATGCCTTCCATTCTGCAGATTCTGAGCTCTGCAGCCTTCAAAAGGGCCATAATGGAGCAGAGAGAGCTGTCACTCTGGAGCTGTGTCTCTTTTCTCCTTCAGCAGTCATGCTTCAAATGGGTCCTTCTGCAGAGCAGTGGCTTGAAGTAACAATCACCCTCCCTTCCTCACAGCAGTCTGCCACAGAACAAAGCCCCTGGAATAATGTCAGTTGAAATGATGAAGTATGTCTTTTCTATACATCCATAAGGATACTTATAGTGTCTTCCTGGTTCTAAAGGAGAGGATATAGTTCATTATTAGCAACAGCTCTAAATCTTTCTTACTATGTGCAACTTAACTCTTTTATTAACCATAGAACTTATATGTATATTAAAGGCCCAGTGCACGAAATTTGTGCACGGGTGTGGTCCCTAGTCCTGCCCGGCAATCAAACCACAAGTGTCTGGTGTGGAAGGGAGGTCCCAGCTGACCTCTGGGCCCTGGGCAGCACCTGGGCCCCTGGATCCCCATGCGTCCCCCTCCGCCTGAGTCCTCAGGCCCCTGCGCAGCTCCCTCAGCACCTGGGAGCTGGGCGGCAGCCCTGCCCCCCACTGCTGCCATTGGTTGCTGTCTACAGGGTGATTGGCAGGGCGGGGCCCAGCTCACACCCACCTTGGCCTAGCACCACCCACTCACCTGCTCCACCATTCCACCACGGTCCTGCTCTCATCGGGGCCCTGGCCTCTACTGCCACCCACTGCCAGCACCACGTTGCTGATGCCTGCTATGTTCCGCACTGCCCCCTGGTGGTCAGTGCACATTGTAGCGAGTGGTCGAACTCCTGGTTGAGGGGAAAATTTGCATATTAGCCTTTTATTATATACTAGAGGCCCGGTGCACAAAATTTGTGCACTGGAGGGGCAGGGTTGGTCCCTCAGCCCAGCCTGCACCCTCTTGCAGTCCAGAAGCCCTCGGGGGATGTCTGACTGCTGTCTTAGGCCTGCTCCCCCTCTGGCTGAGTTGCACTCCCTCTATGGGAGCGTACTGACCACCAGGGGGCAGCTCCTGCTTTGAGCATCTGTCCCCTGGTGGTCAGTGTGCATCATAGTGACCAGTCGTTCTGCCTTGTGGTCGATTTGCATATTAGCCTTTTATTATTATATATAGAAGATAAGAATAACTCATGGACACAGACAGTAGTGTGGTAAAGGTCTGGGGCAGGTGAAGGGGGTGGGCTAGAAGGGGTCAATGGAGAAAAAGGGGTACATCTGTATTACTTTCAACAATAAAGATAAATTAAAAAAACAAACAAACAAGAGGAAAGATACTAGGAACTTTCTAACACATAACAAACATTAGATTTCTATTCTTAGAATAAGCTCTGACTCAAATACTGTTTTATACTAAGTATTAGTATGGAATATGCATTCAGCAAGAAATTTACGGAGAAAAAACATGTCTTCAGAGTTATATGATAATCACTCATGAGATGTTGCTAGTCATCCCCAAAGCTTTTATGGAAAAAGATAGAATCTTTGCATCAAAACAAACAGATTGAATTCTTTGCAATTTTAGCAAATGGGTTGATTGAGAATTCCTCTCAGAGGTAGTTGATTAAGCTGTGACTGTAGGGGTCGTTTACTTGATGCATACACTATGTAAAGGTCAGGCCTGCACATGAATAGCTACTCTATGTAAAAAGCCTACCTTCCCCCAAAGCATGATTGCCACTGTACTGCCACACAGTATTGTCTTGGCATTACTGTGAAAGAATAAAAGCCCCAAACCTTCCAGTGCCCTGCAAGACCCAATATCGCAAAATTCCCTCTTCCGCCCCTCACATTGTATCTCCTATTTTCTCCCCCTCCTGGTCAGCTCCACTGCAAGCATAGGCCACCCTGCTGTTCACTAGGACACTCCCTTCACAATTTCATCTTGGTCTGAATTGTTCTTCCTTTACAGATTCACTTGGCTAACTCTGTTTCCTCTTTCTGTATTTTCATAGCACTTATTACTATCTAACATAAAAATAGAATTTCTATATATATTATGCTTATTGATCATTGTCTGCAAGAAAAAATTCATTTACTTCATATTATCTCTTTGAGCAGGACTCTATTTTGTTAATTGTATCCTAAGTGTCGATATCTGTACCTGACACAGTGTAGACACTCAAATATTTATTGAATGAATGAATTAGTGAAACCATGAACCATCTTCTTTTCTCATCACCTTGTAAGACACTTGCTACATATTTAAAAGTAATTAACTCAGCAACTTAATTTCCTATTAACAGATTCCCTTTTTTAGGTTCAAGCTCTGACACCAGGAGGTCCATAAAGTAATGCACTTTTTAAAATATATATATTTTTATTGATTTCAGAGTGGACGGGAGAAGGAGAGAGAGATAGAAACATCAATGATGAGAGAATCATTGATTGGCTGCCTCTTGCATGCCCCCTACTAAGGATTGATCCTGCAACCTGGGCATGTGCCCTTGACCAAAATCAAACCCAGGATCCTTCAGTCCACAAGCTGATGCTCTATCCACTGCACAAAACCAGCTAGGGCAAGTAATGCATTTTGATAACTGCAATGAAATAACATGTTGACCTACTCACTCAACTATATGCAAATTGTGCTTATCAAATGACATACTTTGTATTTAAAGTATCAGGGATCTGAGAGAATCAAACTGAGAATCTAGATTTTAATGAGGAGACTTGAAAAGAAAGTTTGTTACTCTAGTGTATGGGGCAAAGGGAAGGAGCTGGTTATTCCAGGGTGCATTGAGAAGAAAAGGGAGAGGACTAGGGGTGAACCTGGGTTTTGGAAGGTGATATAAACATGATAGGGCAAAATAATCCAATGGAGGAGGAACAAAAACTTAAAGAAAAACTGTTCATTTTTGTTGTTGTTGTTGAAAGTATTACAAATGTCCCCCAATTTCCCCCTCCCTGGCTTAGCCCCCTTCCTCCCAATCTCTGCCCCACCCCAGGCCTTCACACTATTGTCTGTGTCCATATAGTATTAATAGGGCCAGCCCAGCTTGTTGCATTTCAACAAGTCTTTGGGAAAAGCCTTTGATTTTCATCAATTTATTAGGAAGTTTAGAAATACATATATCCACTAAAGGGAACATGTTCACACAAATTGGAAGTGCATTGACCCTGCTCCTTTCTGTAAAAGAAGAAAGAAATAAGAAAAATAGAAGGATTAGTGGACATCGAGATTAGAGATGTGATGGAAAAAGTATTGGAAGGCAGAGTTCACATTTCTCAAGAGGCCAGGTACAGGTCTTCCCCCCCCCCCCCCAAGTCATGCACTACAGTGCTTTGAATCATATGTGATTTTCTATTCTAGGCAGCCAATTTCCCTGGCCACCTTAATGACCTAAAGGGAGAGCAACAATGGTTGTGATAAACATGCATGTTTTTGCACCATTCCTGTCCTGATGACAGGTGGCACCATTCCAAGAGTTAAATATCTCTCTTGAAAATACTTGGAATACATTAAATGTCTTACTAGTATATATGTTCTAAATCAGTTTGTTTTGTTCCTCTCAAGATATTAGAAGTTCTGACCCAATTTTTTATATTAACCTATATATTCTTAAGAAAAATAGATCATAATTTAAAGGGATTTAAGTGGTGAAAAGTCTAAATCTATTACCTTAATTTCCCTTTTTTATAGATTAAATATTGCAGGATCATTTTTGAGACTAATTTTTGATGTAATTCCTCAGGGAATATGAGCTTTTGCTATCTGAGGTGATTTTTTTTCTTTTAAATCAATGTGTCCACTAAGGAGCATATTATTGTGCACCAGATGGAATTAAATGAACCATTGTGTGAACTTGGCATTTTTAGATCGGATTACCTGAGTGTAATTACCTGCAGACAGTTTCTAAATATGTGTTCATAAGGGATTAGTTTTTATAAAGAGATTCTCTTCTATTCTCATTTTTTTTCTTCTTACAACGTGTTTAGTCATTTTGGCTTATTGTACCGTCATGTTCTGCCACCGATAATGGTGAGAATTAATCCTGAACTACCAGAATTGATGAGACAGAACAAGTGGACAGCTGTTTAAAAAACAAACAAATAGACAAGGGACAACTTACAAGAGAGATTGTTATAGTTTTGTGCCATATAGAATTAGAATCATCTGCCCCAATTCTAATACTGAAATTTGGAGAAATTAATCTGTGTGTTAAACAGATTTTTTTTCAGGAATTTATCCCCAAACTGGAATCCAGTATTTTATTTCCTATTGCCATTTTTAAATCACATCAGTTGAAGAATATGAATGTTTACACATTTTTATCACATTTTTTCTGTTTTCCTTGGGAAGGAATGGAATTAGCTTTCTGTGAGTCATCTCTTCACATAGGGATACACCCTCTGGGTGACATTTTTTAGTGGGACCATGACCTCTTGTTCTCACTCCTTAAATAATGAGGAGAGATTACGCATGTTTCCCACATTGATATTAAGTGCACAATTTCCTCTTAGTACATAAATATATATTTAGGCTATTGGAAGAATGGGAATTCAAAACTCTGTTTAAGATTCTCTGCACTACAATTTTATCTTTCTTTTTAAAAATGAATTGTCCCACAGGGTGTGGTTGAGCATAGACCTATGAACCAGGAGGTCATGGTTTGATTCCCAGTCAGGGCACATGCCCAGGTTGTGGGCTCAATTCCCAGTGTTGGGTGTGCAGGAAAAAGCTGATCAATGATTCTTTCTCCTCATTGATGTTTCTATCTCTCTTTCCCTTTCCCTTCTCCTCTGAAATCAATAAAAAATATATTTAAAAATAAAAATGAATTGTCTATATAATTTTCAAGTTGTTGCTACTCTCTTGGAGCAGTTAGCAAAGAACCTATAATATGAGTTAGGGCAACATCAAATTTAATGGAAAAAATGTGACTTATGCCCTAGCTGGTTTGGCTCACTGGGTAGAGCGTTGGCCTGGGGACTGAAGGGTCCCAGGTTCGATTCCAGTCAGGGGCATGTACCTTGGTTGCGGGCACATCCCCAGTAGGGGATGTGCGGGAGGCAGCTGATCAATGCTTCTCTCTCATCGGTGTTCCTAACTCCCTATCCCTCTCCCTTCCTAGCTGTAAAAAATCAATAAAATATATATTTAAAAAAAATGTGACTTATAATTTCATATTATTTCATATACTATATGCTTATTTTTTTTCCTGAATCTTATAAACTTTCTGATGACTCTAGTGAGGCATATACCCAAAGTGTATGACTTCTTTTTCTTCTTTTAGCAAGAGCGTGAGTATGCTAAGTTGCCATCAGGAATTCACTTTTAGAGAATTCACCTAGTATCTTATTCTAAAATACCTGATCAACTGGAAAAAAATAATGAGCAGAACTTTGCAAAATTGAAATAACTATAGATAATCAAATATGTGCTGTCAGTTTGTGAATTGACATTAATTTATGTTGAAAACAGGTCACTTCCAAATAAGGAAAAATTGACATTGATATTAACATAGACTTGAAGTTAATATTATAGGTTCTAAGTTGTAAAACAAAAGAAAAAGACTTTGGCTACCTTAAGCGAAAAGTAGTCTGCAGAATATATGGTGGGCTCGTTAATGGGAGTCTCAAAAATCAACCTTGAAGGCAAAAGGTACATAATTGCTATTGGAGGTTTGGAAGCAGGGATGACAGTCATGATCTTCTAGAATCTTCAACAGCTTTATTGAGCTATCATTCACATGGCATACAAGTCACCTATTTAAAGTGGTACACAGAGAATGCCTCTACTACTCTTACTAGCTTTGTTTCTCTAACTGAAGAGTCTAAGTCCGGAAGAAGCACTTAGTTGGCCAGGCTTGTGCCACAGGTCCTCTTTCAGCTGGTGTCAGAGCTGGTGAGGGTACGGGGTGGCTGGGCATGAGGGAATGAAATATCCAGAAGCAGCTTCATGGATTTACTCTTGCAACAAGTAAGGTGGGAAAGATGAGGCAAGGGTTATTTGCAGTGGTGTGTTGGTAACTATTTAATAACTAGCTCCGCAGAAAGAAAAAAAAGTCATTTCTTTAAGAATTTACAGATTTCCATGGTGTAAATATTTCAACTATAAGAAATAGTTTGAAGCAACCAATAAGATTGCTTTCAGAGCTTGGAAGAGATACTCACAATGTATTCTTAAGAGCTAAAAAGAGCTGGCTTCAGCACACTACTAGATTTCTCCCCAAATGAACACAATTGCTTTCAGAGAGGGAGAATGAATGCTAAGTAGAAAAAAAAATAGCATATATTCAGGTATTCAGCAATGCTATCATTTAGAATTGAAGGACAGGTAAAGACCTTCCCAGACAAAAAAAAGGTAAAGGAGTTCATCACTGTCAAACCAGTATTACAATAAATGTTGAAGGTTCTTCTTTAAGAAGAAAAAATAAAAGATAAAATATATGAAAAATAAAATGGCAATAAATACATATCTATCATTCATTAAAAAAAGTAGTAGAAAATGTTATGAATTAGAAACAATCCTATATAATAAAAGGCAAATATGAAAATAGACCAAACAACAGAATAACTGGAACAATTGAACAACCGGTCACCATGACGTGCACTGACCTCCAGGGGGCGTGTGCAGAATATGGCAGGCTTCAGCCATGGTGGGAAGGTGGAGCAGGTGAGTGGAGGCGCCAGACCAAGGTAGGGCACTGGTCACTGTCATCATGGCGAGCCTCTGGTGCTTATTGAAAATTCTTTGCTCCCTCGCACCACGGTCCCGCTCAGCACTCACACCTGCTTCCGGTGCTCAGCGCCCGTCCCGATCGCTCAGTGCCATCAGCGGGTGCCAGCAACAGCTGCCGGCCCTGATCGCCCCTGAGGGCTTCTTTACCTCCCCCTGCTCCTGAGGGGTGATCAGGGCAGCAGCTGCCACTTGCACCCACTGATGGTGTTGGCCCCAATCGCTTCGCATTGTCAGCAGGTGCGAGCAGGGCCAGCGCTGTCAGCGTGTGGGAGCAGCTTCAGTGGGAGCAGGGAACTGGGGACCGTGGTAGGAGGGGCTGGGAAGGGGTGCGGAGGATGGGCCAAGACCCACCCCTGTTCCTACTGCAGCCTCGCGGCCCACAGTTCCTTTTAAGATTCACGAATTCATGCACTGGGCTGCTAGTGACAAAAACACTAAAGACCAATTCATCATAAGTAAAATAAGAGCATGATATTAGAGAACATCAACTTTCTACTAGCCAGGAATGAATGAAAAAGTAGAGAATTTCTACTACAGTACCTAAGCCATAAATTCCCAAATGTTTTCTATAAACATACTAAATTTTCTTAATTGTAAACAATGAGATCTGAAGAAAATTACTTCAGTTTTAAAACATTTACTTTAAATAGATATGTTAAAATTCATCAAATTCAATATAGTAAAAGTAAAAAGCTAATTTTGACCATCATTTTCACATTTAAAAATTATCATTATTCAAGTCTCCATTTTACATTTTGTATAATGTCTATTTCTTTTTTAAAAAAATATATTTTTATTGGTTTCAGAGAGGAAAGGAGAGGGAAAGAGAAATAGAAACATCAATGATGAGAGAGAATCATTGATTGTCTGCCTCCTGCACACCCCACACTGGGAATTGAGGTGGCAACCCGGGCATGTGCCCTTGACTGGAATCGAACCCAGGACCCTTCAGTCCTCAGGCCGACACTCTATCCACTGAGCCAAACCAGCTAGGGCAATGTCTATTTCTTACACATTCTAATTTCTAGCTGATGGTGTATAGGGAGAAGACTTATGAAAAATAAAATTACATGCAATGTGCCTACCAAAAAAATAGAAAATTTTATAAAAGGGGATAAGAAATAGTAGCTAGATGTTTAAGAGGAATTGACTGAAACCAGAAGATGAAAGTGTTTCAAGAGGAAAGTAGTTGGGAATCATAAAAAACAAATGAAGAGTCAAGTAAGAAGATCTCAGAATAATTCAATGAATTAATTAAGAAAAATGGTAACAGATGACACTGACATTGGTAACAACTAAAAAGAATTTGTGTACTTGATATATTGCTTTTATATCAGTAAGTAAACCTCTTACAGAATATGAAAATGTTCCCTTCATCACATGCTGGCATTTCCTAGTTTTGAAGATGGTCCCTGCTTGGATATGCTTTTGATAATATATGTCTACAATTCTCCTTTGGCTTCATGCTCTGAGTCATGTTATGAATGCATTGATGTCATGCTATCATGAAAGGAAACTAATAACAATTTATCAAGATTATAATTAAGCGTTTGGAAAGGCAGTATGAAATAACCATTTGGAAATTAATGAGGAGGTGACCCTGTTACTACTAAATGTCAAAGAATGGAGAATTTGTATGAGGTCCCCAAATGTCTTTGCAACACGCACAGTACAAATGCAGAATTACAAGCGAGTTAGGGAATCTCAGAAGGAGAACATCTAAGTACAACTGTTTCATATTTACTCAAGGACACAACACTAAACAGAGATGAGGTGGTTACTTAGAGCTGACTCCAATGCAACAACCTTGACAAGATCTTCTGCCTCTGGGTCCCCTTCGGAACACACCTGCTGCAATCTGCACAGAGGTAGGATTCTGCTGAGGACAGGAAAGAACCAATCATTGGCTACACCAGTGCCCCTTTCAGCCCAGGCTTGCAACACCAATCTAAAAAATGTACACTGGGAGCTCCTGTGATTTCTGTGAGGGGTTGTTTACCAAGCCCTGCATCTCCTAGTTCTGAAATCAGACTCAGCAGCAGGATGACTCCTACCCCTTCCAGGGATGAGAGCAGACAGAGGCTCCATCTTTGCTTCAGACCTTTCTATCCTTTCACCTGGGCAGTTCCTAGGGAGATGACTCAGTATGCTCAGCTGACAGTGAGTGTGTCTTTAGTTTGTTGCTACACACACATATTGAAACAAATGTTTTCATTTCTTCATTGAAAGGTTACTTTTTATTTACCATCTGTTTTAACTTATATGTTAATTATAAAAATCAAATAAAGTGAATTCAGTGGGGCCTTGACTTACGAGTGTCCCGACTAACGAGTTTTTTGAGATACCAGCTGTCTCTCGGCCGATTTTTTGCATTGAGTTGATAGAGTAATTTGAGTTAGTGAGCTCCTTAACGAGCTCCTTAACGAGCTCGGTCTCGGAACGAATTAAACTCATAAGTCAAGGCCCCACCGTATTTATAAAATAAAACCTAAGAACCCTATCTTAGCCCTCCCCTAGATTTAACATAGGTCCCTGGATTGTCACTGATAATGGTTTGGGCTTTATCTTCCATATCCTAGTATCTGCATTTATCAATCACATACACAATGTATGAAGGCTATCCTATCTAATAATAGAGAAACATGGTAATTAGCCGTACCTCTGCTACACTTCCCATTGGCTAATCAGGGCGATATGCAAATTAACTGCCAGCCAAGATGGCGGTTAATTTGCATATATCAGCTGGGAGCGTAGCAAGCCAGGCGGCCGAAAACAAGCTGGGTGGTGGAGGTGGGAGCAAAACAAGCTGGCCGGGTGGCTGAGGGAGGCGGGAATGATCAACCTGGGCCGGGTGGCTGAGGGAGGTGGGAACTAAACAAGCCGGACAACCCCCCAGGGGTCCCAGACTGCGAGAGGGCACAGGCCGGCCTGAGGGACCCCCCGCCCCTTCCCCGAGTGCACAAATTGTTGTGCACCGGGCCTCTAGTTTACTATATGTGTGTATATAGTTGGGTGTATACAGATACATGGAAGATAAATCCCAAAGCATTATCTTAGGCCACTCTCTTAGAAGTCTGTTTTATTTATTGTTTGCAAATCCCCAAGATTTCTTCCCCTAGCTTGACTCCTTGGCTAGGAAATGCCCATAAGATATGTAGCCCTAGCATATGTGGTGATGGATTTCAGAACACACAGCTGGGACCACTGATCAATTTTGTTCCCTGATATCAAATATATGAAAAGCACATTTTCATATTGGATCATACTTTTCAGTCTCAATACAAGCAGCCAGAAAAAGCCTTTTAAAAGGTACATCAGATCATGTCTCTTCTCTAATCAATGTTCCACAAGCTCTTCATTTTATTTTATTAAGAATAAAAGCTAAATTCACACCACAGCCTCAGTGCCCTTTGTGACCTGCCCCTCACTCCCATCTCCCCTCCTTACCTCTTCAACTTAACATCCTACTTTTCTTCCTGGTCACGCCATCCTAGAGACTCCAGAGCCACTCTGTTCCCTCAATATACCAGGCAAGATAAGGCCTCTGGCTTCCTAACTTATGGAGAAAATCGATGTAATCACCCAAGAATTGCACTGGCTTACTCTCTCCGTGGGAAGCTCTTCTCCAAGATATCTCTGAGGCTCATTCTTTGACCTTTTGCAAGTCTGTGGTCAACAATGACATTCTTGATGAGGTTTACCTGGTTTATGCTTTTTAAAACAGGAAAAGTATTGACCTTGATATTCCCAATATCCTAACCTTGTTCTGCTTTTTTATTTTATGTAACATTTTTTATATGCAAGATTCTATATGTTGTATGCCTATTGTTTGTCCTTCCCCACCAGAATATAAGCTCTGCAAGAATAGGACTTTAGTCAGTGCAGCCCTATACCGTAGTAATAGTAGCCATTCAGTGAACAATGGAAGAATAGGTGGATGGATGAGTAAATATACACACATATTTAGGAGTTAGTGTAGCAAAATGCATTAGCATGTCAGACTGGCGGGCTCCATCAATTATCTGCTCTAAATAGGTATCTATAATAATAAAAGCATAATATGCTAATTAAACCGGACAGCCGAAAGACTTTCCGGACATCATTCTGGCCGTCCTTCTGGACGAGCCTTCCTGATAAAGCCATGGCATTGGGGGCCGAGGCAGAGGTGGTTAGGGGCAATCAGGCAGGCAGGCGAGCAGTTAGGGGCAATCAGGCAGGTAGGCAGGGTGGTTAGGGAAAATGAGGCAGACAGGAGAGCAGTTAGGGGCAATCAGGGAGACAGGCAGAGCGGTTAGGGGTAATCAGGCAGGCAGGCGAGTGGTTAGGAGCCAGCAGTCCTGGATTGCAAGAGGGATGTCCGACTGACAGTTTAGGCCTGATCCCGCACATCAGTCAGACATTTCCAGAGGGATCCCAGATTGCGAGAGGGTGCAGGCCGGTCTGAGGGGCCTCCCCCCCCCACTGTGTACAAATTTCGTGCACTGAGCCTCTAGTAATAATTATAACTGTAGTCATAAGGAGTACCTAAAACCTCTCCACATGGTTGTTATGAAGGTTCGGGTAATAACTAGTTAATAATTTTTAAAAACACAAAACAGCTCATGAAATATATTAAGTGGTTAATTAATGTTACTTACTACTATTATTTTTCATTTTATATATATACTAGAGTTTTGATACATGAAATTCATTCAAGAGTAGGTCTTCCTTTCCCCGGCTGCTGACACCAGCTTCCCTCTAGCACCTGGGACCCGGGCTTCCCTCCGAACTTTGGCTTCATCCGGAAGGTTGTCCAGAAGGACTACTGGTCTAATTAGCATATTAGGCTTTCATTATTATAGACTAGAGGCCCAGTACACAAAATTTGTGTACTGGGGGGGTCCCTTATCCTGGCCTGCACCCTCTCGCAGTCCAGGACCCCTCAGGGGATGTCCACCTGCCGGCTTAGGCCTGATCACCCCAGGGATTGAGCCTAAGCTGGCAGTCAGACATCTCTCTTGCAGTCTGGGGCTCTCACAGTCCAGGACCCTTCGCTCCTTACCGCCTGCCTGCAGCAGAGGCAGGAGAGGCTCTTGCCACCGCCGCTGCGCTTGCCAGCTGTGAACCCAGCTTCTAGCTGAGTGGCGCTCCCCCGCTGTGGGAGCACACTGACCACCAGGGGGCAGCTCCTGCATTGAGCATCTGCCCCCTGGTGGTCAGTGCACATTATAGTGACTGGTTGTTCTGCTGGCCAGCCAGGGGGAGGGGCCCTGGTCAAACTCCCGGTTGAACTCCTGGTCAAACTCCTGGTCAAGGGGACAATTTGCATATTAGCCTTTTATTATATAGGATATATATTCAGTAGACACAAGTTACTTTGTCTTGTCCACCATCCTCTATAGAGAACTTCTGTTCCCTCCAAGCTAATAGGTTCTGCACAATTGTCATATTCTCATTCTCCAACAGCATCTAATTTCAGTCAGAGGAAAAACCTCATTCTATCAAGAGCCCATACGAGGTGACAGGTGGTTGGTCCTCAAAGAGTATCTGACTCAAACAGGAAAAGCCAAGTCTTACTTGAAAATTTGAACTTAGAATCATAGGTTGTATTGTCAATCCCACTTCAATGGTAGTAACTAAAGAAGTAAGATGAGAGGAATCAGCTCCCTTGTTTCTGAATCCATAGACACATTTGTTTTAGGTAAGTAAGACAATAAAATTCACCCAAGGAAAAACAAATTAAAAGCCAGAGTCCTGGAAATGTTTGAGTTCCTGGTTCCAATTGGTTTTCAGATCTAGTTGCATCTTGCCAAATTTGTGTATAAATTGTGTAAGTCCTTTCTTGTATTTTCTTAGTCAACCAGTTACTCTTCTTTTCCCTAAGAATTTGCAAGTTTGGTTTCTGTATTAAAAATGGAGGAATCAAATGTATACCATATGTTTTGCTATAATTTAGGATATTAAAATTGAGGCAGGAATAAGGGTGCATTCCTATTTATTCCCTAAAATATCCTCAGAAGAGCTGTTCATAAGAAATTTATTATAATGTTATATTAATTGGAGACATTCCAATGACATATCACAATGTTAGAAAACATGTAATGAGATGTCAATTAGTTAGGAGGCTTAAGAATATGGTCTAGGATATAAATTCTGTTCATAGGATCCTCTGAGAACTGCCTCTCTGGCCAGGCAGATTAGGGCTTTTCTGTTTTGTAGGACCTGGACCTGGGGTTGGAGCTCCTCATGAGAAGCCTGCTCTTCATGAGGATTTTTTCTCTTCCACAGGTAATCAGAACAATTTGCCTGAAACAATCTCTTTATAACATGCTATTCTCACCACCGCTCATAACTAAATGTAGTAGAAATTTCTCCAACAAAATTGACATTGGTAAAAGGTGCTTTGTTTCTAGATCAGACAATTCAGTCACCATGTGTTTGATGGTAAGAATCATGATCTGCTGACTGTTAGCATCTAAGCCTTTTATGTTTCCGACACAAAGTTCAGGTAGACCTCTCAGTAATCTGTTCCTCTAGGAAAGTAACACAACTCTAGATCATCTTCTGAAAATTTCTGTAACTCATTTGGGAGTA
>NW_005871060.1:12924675-12951205 GCF_000147115.1 Myotis lucifugus
TTAAACTTCTATGTTCAGATGACCTGCTCCAGGATCTTGTATAAAGGTACATTCTGATTCAGAAGGTGTGGAAGGGAGCTTGAAATTTTGCCAAGTGATGTTGATACTGCTGGTCTACAGACCGCACCTTGATTAGAAAGTCCTAGAGAATTTCTTATTTATTGGGCCTGTACAGTGTTCTAATGTAATGTCAAAGTGCCACAAAGCTTTCAGTGTATCTCTCCTTTGCAGAACAGCCACTCCTGCCCCACACTTTTTTTGTTGTTAAGTAAATTATATAGTGTCAGATTAAAAACCTTTTCACTGAAACTCTCCTTCTGGGAATTGAAATATAAGTTGATTAATCCCTATGATATGGCCATGGTTCTTATATCACTAATGGTGTCCTTTGTGAAGATTATACATCAGATATCCAATAGAATGAGCCAAGAAAATTGATTCCTTATGTGTGACTGTAAATGCGCAGGAAAGTATGTTTTCATTGTGCATTATCTTTTGGATTTAAGTTAGATCTTACCATGGAGCTGGGAAATGGGGTAATTGTAAATAAACAGTCCTAATTTATGCATTGTTTCACTTTTACATTTTATTTCTCTCAACCTAAAATTTCACATATAAATCAACAACATTCCTTTTTTTGTTTCTTTAGAGACAGTTAAGTCTTATACATGTAGAACCTCAAAAAATGTTATTCATTGATCCAGTATAATAATAATAGCACCAACTCTTTGGGGGAAAATTGTATTCTTTTCTGTTTTGAAGTATTTCCCAGACGACACTAACTAGAACATTAGATGCAGCCCGTTGTAAGTCATAGTCTGCCGGAAGTCTGTACACATAAGGGGTAATCAAAGAACATGTTTTCCATTGATGTGGACATGTTAGCATATAATTCTTTGGCCCCAGAAGATTGAGAACAAGATGTAGAATTTAGCTCTTCTAGGTCGCTTTGTGTTCAGCCCAAGTTGGTTATGATTAATACCGCTAACATCAACAGCTGTCCTAGGACTCATGTGAAACAGAAATGGTCTCAGTCTAGTTCACTTGCGACAAGTGCCCACACCATGAAAATCATCACCCTCATTAGCACCCTTGTAGGCAGCATTGGGAGTCGGAATGGTTTAGAAGCTGAATGTAAGACCTCCCTACAAACGAGCCCTTCAGCAATAAGTCAGGATCAACTGAGGCTCATTATAAGAAAACTGTTTCACTCCTGTGCAGCATCGGCTCTCTAAATAATGCCATTAGATCTCCAGGGCAATTTATGTAGACCAATAAACTGGCCATAAAATATCATAAAACCATGACATATTATTAGTTCTCCCCCTTAACACATATGAGCATCTATTACAGGTGGAAACTCTGGCGTTTGTAAGACCTACTCTTGGCGACATTAGGAAGAACACATGGAAGGGCTTGCCCTTGACATAGACAGTGTAGTTTCAGCCAGAATCCTGGCCTGTTAATAATTTCTGGTCTTTAACGGCTGCTTTTTATAATTAATAAGTCATGTTATACCTTTCTAGCATTGCTATGTACTAATTGGAAACTGCAAAATACTTTTGATCATTGTCATCTGACATGCCAATTATTCACATTTATAAACAATAAATGTATAATTTATATAATTCAGTAAATATAACCATGTCATGCAGCGATTTCTAGAGAAGGTTTTAAAAATCTAGTGCCATAATCACATTCCTCATCAGAAAGGAGTCTCTCTAATACCTTAGGCATCTCAACAACAATGTGTATTTTCTAATAGCAGGTAGATGGATTTACCACCACGCTGAGGTGAGAAGTAGTTGTGTAGTTGTGTTGTTTCTGAGTTGTCCATACCTTGGGTATGGGGTGGAAAGAATGAGCTATGCACTTGTTCTGGCACCCTCAATTACACACTAATCAAAAGAACCAGGTTATTACTATAAAAGTGAAGTATTCTGTCATTGGTAATTTTACAATCCAACAACATATTTTTTATTGTCATAAGCATACTTATTTGAGGATAGGCAATTAAATCTAGCACAAAAATGCCAGGTGACCAGCATCAATAACAACAACAACAAGAACTTGGTGCCCACCTCCAAGAAAGTTGAAACTAGTTTGAATATCTCTAAAAGGTTATTGTCAAGCTTTAAGCTTTAAAAAATTAGAGATGTGTGATTCACTTCTTGGCCTCTTACCTTTCTTGTTAAGGCCATTTTTTTCTAAAACATTTCAAATATAGAAACGAATAGAAGAAATGTAGCACACATTTATGGGTTTGCTACCAAGATTAAGTAGATATTAACATTTGATGTATTTGCCTTAAAAGAAAAGAAAATTGCAGATACATGAAAGTCCACCTATTTCCCTTCTCTTTATCTTTCCTCAGAGTAAATTGGTATAATTCGTTTATATGCAATCCTTTGCACTTTTTTCCCATTTGCACATACCAAAAAATGTATACCATCAAATATATATATTAAGAATTCAGATAAATAATATTTTATGTTTTTAAGCTTTACTTTTTTGTTCTCAATATTATGTTTGATATTTATGTTATCGTCTGTAGCTCTATTTCAGTCATTTTCACTATTATATAACATTCCATTGGATAAATGGATAACAGTTTTATGTTAATGTTATTCTACAGGAGAATAATTAGATTATTTCTCTTTTCTTTTAAAACAAGTAATGTTTCAATAAACATCACAATATATGTCTCCGTGGGTGTAATTGTGGGATTCTCTCTAGAATAGAAACCTATAAGGAATGCTGCTAATAATTATTTATGAGTATATTCAAATATACTGTGTTGCTAAATTGCTCTCCAAAGTGTTTGTATCAATTAACACTCCCAACAGCAGCAGTTCCCATGTTGCCTCATTCTAATTTAATAGAAAAAAATGACAATATGATTGTAAAATGGCATCTCGTTTGTTTGTATTTTTCTTTCCTAAAATATCAATGAGAACTTTGAGTATCATTCCATATTTTCATTAGTCATTAGGGTTTCTTTTTCATATCTAAGTCTTCTTTTCTGTTTGTTTGTTTGTTTGGGTCTTTTATCTTTATTTGCAATTAGTTTCTGTATTTCAATATTGATTATTTTGAGTTAAATGACTTGTAATTCTTTTAGGGTGAATCTTTTCTAAAACATATGATATCCAAAATAATTTTAAGTAATTAAAATATTCACTTATTCCCCTGGTAGTGACGAGGAAAGGATGCAGGTGGCAAACTTTGAGTCATAAAATTCAGCAAAATTTCTTTACTTCTATTTTTCCCCAAATCCCACTTATTAAAACACAGTTGCTACTGCTGTTCTTCCCGACTCTCTCTTTTTTACTATCATCTGTCTTCCTCTTTATTCTCCCTCTGTGTTTCCCACTCCTAACCAATTATTGATGGCTGTTGTCTCCTCAACACAAGCACACTTTAAACTTTCTATTGAAAATGTTCTTTGACATCCCGCTAATATTGTTAAAGGTTATTTAATAGCATGTAAAGCAGTAAAATAAGAATCTTGCTCTGTGTATTTTATAGTAAAATACGCAGGTCAGTTAGTGCTTCTTCCCTAATAGAACTACTTAGAATTATTTCTGTTTCTCATTTTTTAATAGTCTAATATATATGGATTTGGAGGAGGGGTATCTGCACACTTCTATTGCCTTTGATGACTCCCAGTTTGGCTTCAAATTAATACACTCTACATGTGTTGCATTGCAATTTCCCTTTTGTAACCCACAGAATCTTCCGTGTCTTAACCAAGGAACTAAGCTCATATTTCTGATAAGAAGTTGAGTATTTCTCAATAGGGAAATTATGGTCTATCTTTTATTATGTAATATTCTTGGTGGCTTCCATTTTTAATATATATGTTTATAATTTTGTACAATGTATTCACTAAAATACTTTTGAGTAATGATGACTGCTAGAAAATACTAACAAAATGTCAGAATTCTTAAAAGTGCTTGGGAAGTTCTTTTTTTTTTAATGTTTAACTACCTAAAGGAGAAATTGCTGATCATTTTTAGGAACATGCCAAATAAATCAAATGCAGGACTTTTTTTGGCTCCATATGTTAAAATGTAGATGGAAAACATAACTATTTATGTCACCTGTTTATTTTTTCAGTATCTATTTTATAGCTTCTCTTAACATTTTGATAAATAAGACATTTTCCCCATTATATTAAGTTCTCATGACAGGTAATTACCCTTTACTATTAGCCCACTCCTAATTTACAGAGCATTTTACAAGACAAAGCACTTTATATGTTCGGTGATGGATAGTATTGCCATTTCACATGTGAGAAAAGTACAGCTGAGTAGTGACATAAAGGTCACTGAAACTGTGTCTATTCTCAGACTCATTTCATTATTTTTATCTAATTGGATAGAAGGTAAAGTTCAACAATTAACTAGCAACTAATAACTAGCCACAAGTGAGTGATCATTTCAGAAGAGCTAAACTTCTAATGTCTTGTTGTAAATCACTGTTTTTTTAAAAAAGAAGATATGTATTTATTTAAACAATGTACTGGTACATGAAATGGAAGAAAAATATTCAGCTGTGTGTCAAGAGAATAGGATAAACAACTTACATATTTACTAGGCTATAATGTGACGTAATATAGACCTATCTATTTTATATTAAAATGACACAGGAGATAATGATGTTCTTGGCTTCTGGAAAAATTGTAATATATAGAATATTAGTAACATGGAAGTTTTTGAGATTTTATTGGTTCATAAATGTGTGTTCAAGCCACTCTGTAAAATGTAATTTATCGCAAGGCAATATGTGGCAACAACCAGAATCATATGTTTTTTGAGAAATAGATGGTATGTACAATGACTTATAAATCAATGCTTTCTTTCTCCAATAGACATTTTACCAAATTAAATCTCAAGAAATCTCATGCAGACCTTACCAGAAGATATATCCTCCCAGACTAATTAACGTTTTCAGTTGAAAATGTTAAATGGACCAGTATTGGGAAAGTTTAATCCTAATATAATAACCTATATAAATTTTAATTCACACTTAACCCAGACTGTTCTTCTTCTTCTTATTAATTTATACTTTTAAAGAGTTAACGACCTAATTTATGTGGTTTTCTGAACAACTGATGTAATTACCCCTTAGCTGAATCAGTTGAATTATGACTGTGTCATTAGCTCAGTAAAATCCAGAAAACAATGGTAAAGCAATTGCTTAATCACCATGTTTAGCTATAGCTTCATGTTTAGCTATGACCTAAATCATACTGTATTTGTTATAGAAAATTATAGGCAGTAGTCACTTCAACCATTGTTTTTTACTCCCATAAGTTTCATAAACCAGCAACTCACAGATGGATCAATGTTTTGTGAAACTTGATGTTTAATAAATTTGGGGCTCCCTTCAAGAAGAAAGATTAAATTTTTTGAAAGAACAATGTAGTAAAACAACTTGGAAATGGTGTGTTGAGTATTTATTATATTTGTTTATAAAGTATTTTCATAAGATTACTTGTTTTATTTGTAATATAGGTTGTGTTTAACAACCAGCTTACAAAATCACTGAAAATGTAACTATTGGTACATGCAAGTTGGTACAAGCCATCACCATCTCATCACCAGTTATCTCTATATCTCTAAGCAATATAATAACCACTACTTTTGATCTATAAAGTTCTATAGATATTACCTACTGATTTCTTATTATAATAGGTGAGAATTTAGCTCATTTATATTATTTCCTCTCTCCTTTTGGTAGCAGCTTCCAATAAGATCCACAAAGAGACTTTCTTCCTGATATTTAGTTTTTTTATGTAGTCTCTTCCCATATTGAATAGGTCTACTTTGTGTAATTAATAAGATTTGGGGAAAACGATAGTGTGTGATTTTTAAGATTAGGTAAAAAAAATATGTGTTGTAGCTTCTGCTTTACTTTCGAGTTGCTTATTCTGAGGAAAGCTAGTCACTGTCTTCTGACGACACTCAAACAACCTATGGAGAGATCCCTGTGGTGATGAGTTGAGACCTTCTGCCAATAGCAACAAGAACCCGCCGGCATATGAATAACCTATTTCAGAAGCAGACCCTCCATTCACAGGCATACATTTACATAACCACAGCCCCAGCCAGAGGAGAGACACCGTAACTACCCAGATAAGCTGCTCCTCACTTTCTCACCCACAGAATTTATGAGATGATAAATGTTTATTGTTGTTTCAAGCCACTAATATATCGCATTTGTATTTCCTTCCAGTTTAGTTATATCAGTATTCCCAGTTCCTCCACTCATTGTTCATTCATTTACTCAACAAATATGTGGGTACATATTGCTTACCTACTATGTGGCAGACACTAATCAAGTGTGAGAAGTAGAGCACTAACAAAGTACTGACCTCACAAAGCTTGTATTCCAGGAGAGGTTATAAATAAATAAAAATAGACTCTAGTACTTGGTGTTTATAAATACCCCGAGGAGAAACACAGCATGGTTAAGTAACAGGGATGAAAAGGTCAATATAAGTTTCTTGAGGAGCAAACGTTTGGGCAGAAAACGGAAGGTGGTGGGAGGAGCCATGTTAGTATCGGGAGTAAGCCATGTCAGGGCAGAGAGATTAGCAAGTGCAAGAGGGTGAAGCAGGATTGAATTTGTCTTATTGAAGGGCCACTGGATCCTTTAGGCACCTCTGAACCTTTAAACAGACTGTTTACAAGTCCTGTTTCTATCTACACCCCATAAAATAAAAAATAAAATAAAAAAGCTTGGTTCTACTTTGTATAAATGGAGGGACTAAAGCTCCAAACTTCCCCTTCACCTGTGCCCTCCAGGTCCCATGACCCAACCTCTGGCGGTTGTACTTTTGTATTTTCACGATTGAATTTCACATGCTTCTGTAATTACAGTTCATTATTGGTGATTTGTCTATGGGTTGATTCTAAAGGTGGCACATAGTATGCAAATGTGGCTTACAGTCGTCAGGGCTCTGTGATTAAGTGTACTGCTGATTAGGGTCCGGGTCACCATTCCTGTGAACCAAGATTTGAACAAATATCCCTCTTTTTACCCTCCACCAATGGATTCTAGTTTATTCCAAAGTCATTTACTTATTCCACCAATTTCTGGTTGCTGTTTTTCTCAAATATCTGGTGATACCAGCTCCTCTTTCAGAGCGCGACCTGCGCGCCGTTCTCTAGTATGTCTGTGGGGCTTGCTGACTGGTGGAGAGGTGAGAGATCCACTATTAAGCTGAAGTCACCAAATGTCCTGAAGGTGGACTGGTTTGTTGTAAGAGCAGTAATGCCCATAGCTACAGCTCTCAGAGGGATTTCCCTTTGGAGGAAAACCTGAACAGTAAGTACCTGGCAGC
Source organism: Myotis lucifugus (assembly GCF_000147115.1). Lineage (NCBI taxonomy): Eukaryota > Metazoa > Chordata > Mammalia > Chiroptera > Vespertilionidae > Myotis > Myotis lucifugus. The sequence continues at coordinate 12,932,027 of NW_005871060.1, forward strand.
AACATGGGGAAAGGGGTGGGAGTGTTAACTGTGCCTGTAGCCCCACTCCTATTTTAAACCTTCCTTTCTGCCACCTTTTCCAAGGCACAAACCTCTCCTTGAAATTCTCAGAGCAGATTGTGGATTCATATAATTTACCCTTTTTTTTATATGTTAGCAATACTTTTAATAGAGTCTGTAGGAAAAAGAGATAAACAGCAGTTTAAAATCTTGAACCAGCAAACTATAAACTTTTTTTAAAAAAGTACTCTCCAATTTAGTTCATTTAGAAGGCAAAAGAGGTATCCTTAAAGGCAAAATTTTACATAATTTAATTTCAACAATAAGTAAGATTGAAATGGTCCAAAAATACAGTAGATACTGCAGATTGCCAAATATTAAAAAGTATATCTTTTTTTAATACTTATTATTATCAGCATAGTTTTTCATTTAAACAATTGTCATCTATAGCCTCTTAGTTCCATTAGTAATGGTTTCCACGTGCACATTTTCTCACTTGAGATTTCTTCCTGAAACTCAGCACAACATGGTGTAAAATGCATTAGACCTACAGCCACAAGACTGGGTACTAGTCCTGGATTTGCCTACCAGTTGTGGGATTGTGGTCACAGTATTTCCGTTTCCAGAATCTTACATTCTTTCATCATGAATTGAGAGGGTTGGACTGGGTTAAATTCATGTTCCCTTCAGGCTTTGTGATTTAAATAGAATTTAAATGTTTTTTTTCTTCTAAAAATATTTTTGCAAGAAAAAATTAATGTAATTACTTTTGCCATTGAATAGAATACATGATTCCAGCTAGCTGCTTCAGGACTTGGCCAAAATACTCCTTCTTCTTATCATTCTCTCTTCAAATCTATTGTTTCCTTGATCACACTCTTCACAATTAATTATTTGTTTGGTAAGGGCAGGAAACAAGCCTCTCATATTGATCACTATACCCCTTGTTCCTAGTCTCATGTCTAGAACACAAGTGCTTGGTAAATATTTGATGAAAGAGGAATGGACATGAAGATTAATGATTTTTATATAAAATATGCTAGTGAAGTGAATTTTATTTTAGAAAAGCGACAACTGGTTATATGGAGCAAAATGAACTCTGATGCCAAAAAATAAAAACAGGTTACAAAATTATGTTTCTTTCTTAACTTGTGTATTCTTGATGTATAACTGCATTAAATCAAGACTGTTGTATTCTGATTTTCCAAGCTGACCTTCCTTGAAATTGGAAGCACTTTTAGAGTACTTGATGCATCAAGCAAAGAGTACAGCGATCTAGTAATGCAAGGCCCCAGAGGGCAGAGTATAAAGTAAAATATTCATGCAACATAAGTGCAAGAGACTTCAGATTTTTCGTGGTGTTTTAACACTGTATCTCTCTACAAGGGAGTTGTAAAAAGAAGAATATGAGAGAAGATAAATATTTAGAACAATAAAGGGGATCTATAAAGTGAATTCTTGCTTCTCCAGTTTTGCAGATATTGCCCTTTCAAGTATGTGTGGGTATATATTCCCCTATTGGGCCATATTAGACATTTCCATATAAACATTATGAAAATTAATATTAAGAATTAATAGAGATTTGTCTACTGTTATGTGGGTGAGCCTCTGATTGTCATTCACATTTGACCATTTGAAATTTAAATGCTTTTTCTTTATTATTTTGTATAAAAAAGAAAAAAAATGGGGCATAATGTCTCAATAATAGTATAAGTTTCGTAAAGAATTTTGGATTCCTCTGGATGAAACATAGTCTTTTTTTCTTAATTTTTACACCCACATTCAACTGTATGCTTTATATAACACTCATTTTTGGAAGTGTCCAAAGAAGATATACAATGAAAAGAATACTAGGAAATATTTAAAGTGCATTCTTTGAATCCTTCATGTTGAAAACAGTCACTGAAACTTGTAGGTAATAGTATCTAAGAAAACTTGCCATGTAAAGTTGCTACTGTATAGCTTTGTTTTTCTCATGCTATTGATTTATTTATTCTAACTTTTCAATCTAAAAGGTAAAAGAAGTGTTTGGTAGGCTTTTGAAATATTACATCCACATGCTAAGCTCTTCCTTGTCTCAAAGCCTGTCTGCACAGGATCTTATTCTGCGTTCCAATCTGCAGTTATCCTGTTCTCAGGTGTTAGCTCACCATGCAATGTATTACCGCTACAGAGTGAGTGAGCCTAGAAATTATTTCTATCTACAGTATCTTATTTTGTGATATTCTTCAACACTGCACCTATAGATTTGTAGATTTTTGATTCAGAACACCCTGTTTGGCTGACATTCTGTTTGAAATACACCAATAATTTTCTGTCAGAGCAGTAGCTATAATATTGTCTGAAATTTAAAATGAGGATCTGCCTAGAGTGATAATTATAGGTACAGTGCACGGTGTTCCCTTTTGCAATGGAGAAACCTTACACCTGTTCCAAGTGTAATTCACTGTAAGAAATAATAGGAAGGTCATATCTGCCCCACAGCCTTTATATGATTTGTTGTTAATATTCAGAAGAACCGTGTTAATTGCCAGCCCTGTCATGAATGGAATATTTATAAACCTTATCTTTATGGCCACAGAGTCCATAAAAATAAGACTTGATGGGGATACCTGGCTGGTGTGACTCAGTGGTTAAGCATCCACCCATGAACCAGAAGGTCACAGATCGATTCCTGGTCAGGGCATATGCCCAGGTTGTGGACTTGATCTCCAGTAGGTGTCATGCAGGAGGCAGCCGATGGATGATTCTCTCTCATCATTGATGTTCCTATCGCTCTCTCCCTCTCCTTTCCTCTCTCTGAAATCAATAAAAACATATTTTAAAAATCATTTAAAAATATTTTATGAGGATAAAAATGACTGGAACAGGTAATTCATAGACTAAATAGTATGGGCAAAATGCCATATGAGGCAAAAAGTCCAAGTTACCTTGAATTCAAAAATTAGTATAACTTTAATCTTGAAATTATGTGACTTGTTTTAATATTTATATAAAATATCTTTACAATTGTATAATGAAAATAAAAGAGAACATTATATTGGCACCTGAATTCACATTACTATTGACATTACTGTTACATTTTTAAGAATGCATCCTAGTAGCCCTGGCCAGTGTCGCTTAGTGGTTGGAGCATCTGCCCATGCACCAAAGGGTCTGGGTTTCAATTCCCAGTCAAGGGCATGTATCTGAGTTGCAGGTTCGATCCCTGGAAAGGTCAGGGCCATGCAGGAGGCAACCAATCCATGTGTCTCTCTAACATCATTGTTTCTCTCTTTGTATCTCTTGCTCTCTCTCCCCCACCCCTTCCCTCCTTCCACTCTCTCTAAAAAGTCAATGGAAAAAATATCCTTGGGTGAAGATTAACAACAACAATAAAAAATAATGCATCCTTTTCAGATGTGTACACGCAAAAAATGAGAGAAAGCAATACTGGAGTGCTTTCAATAAAAAAGGCTTTGATTTTTGTGTGCTCTGCAACACAATACTGTGAAGCAGCATTCCCTCCTTTCTCCTTTATAATTCCTCTTTTTTCTCTTCTCTGGTCTTTCTCTATTTTTATGGTTTTTGTTTTTCTTCATCTTAATCATGACCCAAACGTGACATATGAGTATAGGGAGAAAGCTAGACAGGATTGGGGAAAATCATTCTGTTTCACTTTTGTCTCTAAACTCAGTTTTTGTGTGTTTTTTTTTAATTAAAGCCTACTCTATAATTGCATGACTTTGAAAATTGGTTATTTTTAAAGTAAAATATCTGCCCGGCTAGCATGGCTCAATGGTTGAGTCTCGACCTATGAAGCAGGAGGTCATGGTTTGATTCCCAGTCAGGGCACATGCCCAGGTTGCGGGCTTCTGTGTACAGGAGGTAGCCGATCAATGATTCTCTTTTCTATCTCTCTCTCCCTCTCCCTTCCTCTCTGAAATCAATAAAAATGTATTTTAAAATAAAATAGAAATAAAGTAAAACATTTTTCCTGGATCATTTGTAAGTTGTAATATTCGATATTGTAGTGTTGTCTGAAACCTAGAAATAATCAAGCTTTCCTAAGTGAATCTCACCTCTGCAGATGTTTAGCATATCAGTGTCAGAAGATTTGAATAGACTGGGATAAGCCCTAGGTAAATGTTAGCATGTTACCAGCCTGTCAAACCTCTTTACTGTTCTGTTTAATAATTCAAAAATAGGAGTCACTAAGTTTTGATAAATAACAGCTCTGTGGGGAGCTTACTAAGTTTATGTCTTTGGTGTGTTTGCCTTTCTATTTTCCCATCCTGGTACATTTCAGGGGTTCATCTTCTCGATTATTGATAATCCTGTGGCAATCTCTTCCTCCCATCACCACTGCTATTTCCGAGCTGCCTGTGGAGTGGAATTGACCTTGAAGGCTGTCACTAGCTTCCATGTAGCTTCTACACTAGCTTGCTGCTAGCTTTCATGCCATCTTCATCAATCTTGGTATATGGGCTCAGGAGGCGAATCTAACTCTCACACTGTACTGAGAAGCTAGATTCATTTTATGTTGTCTCAGAATATGACCAAGTTCTTTTTTAAAATAATAATGTTTATAGTTCTTAGAAATTACTTATTTTTTCTTGCTGGTAGTGATAAGCTATCAGATAATATTTTCCCTTCATATTTATTTTATAAGTACATTGAAACATAATTCTATTAGTACATTGAGACATAATTATATTACACTGTAGTTATTTTTCATATCATTTCTGTGGATGAAATATAGTTCTTACCCAAAAATCATAGAAACAGATGATATGTCATACTTTATGCTTTGTTAGATTTTCAGAAAAACAAAGAGATTTAACTTCTATACATGGTAGTTAAAAAATTATTCCTTCTATAATCACTTTCATCAGAATGCTTGTCATTTACATTTAACACTATACTAATGTAACAATAATAACTATAACAAGTATTTCTATGGATAAGCATTATTTGTATAATTAATAATTTGTTATTAATTCATAACCCTGCAAAGTAGGAACTACTTACTATTCTCATTTTACATATGAGAAACAGGTACAATATATTCTGTGACTTGCCCAAGATTCCTAAGTTAGTAGGACTACCTGGATTCTATCTCAGACAGTCTAGCTCCTGAGCTGACACTTAAACTTCACCCTGTACTGCTTCTCTGTTTAAAAATAAAAGCTGATATCTGCTTTGGACAGCATTAAAATTTTATGATATGAAGGCATTTTCTAGCTTCTGTGTTTCTAAAATGTGGGTCACGCACAGTCTTGAGGAGCAAAGTTCTTGGAGACTTAACATGCCATGGTAATCTGAGTCTTTGTATAGTTGTGAAATGCTAAGTCTGTAAACCAAAAAATTTTATGCTTAGTTTGATTAAAATTTCTGTGAAAGTAGAAAGACTTGCTAAGAAGGCATCTTTGAGGACTAGCATTTTGGTTTGTATTTACGCATGAAATTTTCCTATCATACACCTGTTATATTGTTTATTTTCTTCAAGTAAAACTATTCTAAAAGTTATCTGAAATAATAGTGTTCACATATGCTGACAAAAATAATTACCAATTTTACATACATGTAATTAAAATAATATCTGGTTAGATCTATTCTATATCTTAAATTTAAATAAAGTAAATAGCAATGTGTGTTTGAACCAAAGCTGAAAGTAATATATACACAGATGAGTTTCTTAAAATTGGATTCAAATTTGTAAGTCATGATTATATATTTGAGCTTAATGAAGTACAAGTAAAATGAATAATTTACAGTTTGTGTTAACAGAGTGTGAAGCAGAGGTTAAAATATAACTAATGCTATTGGACTCGTGGCTTTCATCTATGGTTTAGCAAATGGATAAACACCATCGCCTGGACTGGCCTTCCCAGATTATTCTGCTGAGAATGAGTCCTTCACCGATGTTTGTGGTCCCTCTGGAGTTTCTGAGACATTGGCTCTCGTGGACCCTCCCACAGAGGCCCTGGGGCAGTTGTCATTTTACTGAGCCTCTGCTCAGGATCTTCTGGGTATTTACCGGTTGGAATACAAAAGACCAACTACATCAGGAGTGAGGAATCCAAGAAAATATATAAATATGGCTGGTTTTACAAAGCAGTAAATTTAATATTTTATTCCTTATACTAGTATGTCGGTTATTGTCACAGAGCCCATGCTTTAGCAGTCTTCAAGAATTTTCAGTTCCCGGAAGCAACCGTTACACAGTGTTTCTTCTAATGGCTTTTCTCAGCAATGCCCTTGCAGGACATTGTCATGGATTATTATGAAAGATGTAGAAAAGAACCTACAGAATTGGTACCATCGAAGAGTGTAATGCCAGTAAATTGTAGTCAGAAGGTAAGAAGCAGATTTGGATTAAATCTTCATGAATAATTTTGTACAGTAATCAGCAAAGAGTTTGAGTGGTAGATAGTGGTAGACAGGCAGGGAAGGATTAAAATGGACTAGAAATAAATATTGTTTAACTATCTACCAGGTAACATGTACATACTAGTTGCATTCACATACTTTATATTTTAATTTCCAAAAAAGCTCCATAGCACAGGGACTATAAAAACTTTTTCAAACACCAGGAATCTACTAGTACAGTGGTCGGGAAACTGTGGCTCGCAAGCCACATGCGGCTCTTTGGCCCCTTGAGTGTGGCTTTTCCACAAAATACCACATGCGGGTGCGCACGTACAGTGTGATTGAAACTTCGTGGCTCATGCACAGAAGTCGGTTTTTGGCCTGAGGAGTCTATTTTGAAGAAATGGTGGTAGAAGAAGTGGAGGGTGTCGGTCGGTCGGGGGAGACACGGCGCAGGCCACGGGATACACAGCGCGGGGGAGGTACATTGTTTTGAGGCACATTCGCTGAGGTCAACCCCTTCCAACTCTCCCATCCACACTCGTCTATCTGAAACAAGTATACAAGATGAGTGTGGATGGGAGAGTTGGAAGGGGTCGACCTCAGCGAACGTACCTCAATCAGATTGAGGACGTTTTTAGCAAAGGCCAGCTTAGGAGTACCCTAATTAAGTTAATAACAATGTACCTACCTATATAGTTTAAGTTTAACAAATTTGGCTCTCAAAAGAAATTTCAATCGTTGTACTGTTGATATTTGGCTCTGTTGACTAATGAGTTTGCTGACCACTGTCCTAGTAAGTGCAAAGTCTTATGCCTGGTAATCAGCAGAATCAGGAATCAAACCCAGGTCCTTATTGAAATAATTATAACCATAACAATATATTAACATGTATCACCTTTTTAACATTTATAAAATAATGTTATGTTAATACATACAAATATTTGGGATAGAATTTTCTAGGTAATCCAGCTCTCCACCCAATAGGGCCTCACAGAGTAACAGCACACAGACTCTTCTCACATAATCCCAGCTCCTGACCCAGAATTTTGCAGGTTCTATGATTGCAACTTGTCATAAAACAAAGTGGATCAGCCTTTTGAGACTGATGGAGGCTATTGACATTCATGAGAGGCCGATATGTTGAATACAATTCTGAATTATTCATTTACAATAAGAAACAGCCATCAAGCCAATTGGAAATTTGATGTCCATTATACTTTATCCTTGTAGGCAAATCTACAAATTATTGTAAGAAATTTGTTTCATGACAACAGTCAAGTCAATGATAATAGGGAGAGCAACTATGATGCTCTGGCCATTGTGCTGAACTCTTTATCTAGATTATTTAATTTAATTCTCACAGTGAATATCTATTTTATAGGTCAAGAATGAGAGATTCAGAAAGTTTAAGTAACTATTTTACAAAGCTGATAAGGATCAGAGCCTGAATTTAAACATAAATCTATCTAACTTAAGAGCAAAAAATGTTAATCATGACCTAGTGCTGCCTCCCAAACGTGACAATAAACTCCTTGAGGGCAGAGAGGGTCTTAAAATGTTAAGATCTCCCAGTGGAGGAGTGTCTATATTATGTCCCACACTTTAAGTTCAACCTTTATGTCATGCCCTAATTCTCACATCAATCCTGTGATCTAGATACTTTCATTGTAATTTTACATAAAGGAAAACAAAAGCTCAAATATGAAATTGTTTCCTAAGACCACATAGTTAATAAGTAGTAAGACTGAGAAGGACTTAATACTTTACTGTGAGACTTGCAGACATTATATTGCTGCATGTTACCATTCTAAAGCAGGCACACTTGTCAGATAGAAATAACAACCCTCATCAGATGCCAGGCATGCCCTAGCCCTTCTTATTAACTTATTTAATCTTCATAACATCCCCATGAATGGGAATTTTTCATTATCCTCATTTAATGGATAAGTAAGTTTAGTCAGAGAATGGTTAAGTAATATGCCCCAAGTCATACAATTAGTTACTGCTGGATCTGGGATATAAACCAGGAAGTCTGGCTCCAGAGCCCTACACTCTACTGTCTGTTGGGTGAGCTTAATAGCAAATGACAACCAGCTCTATGGCCTGATGAATTCAATTTCATTCTAGAAATATTTTATCCATGGGCAGCAGAATTTCTCTCCCATACAGGGATGAGGAAAATGAGGAAAAGGAAATGTATTCCTATAGAGCAAGATCATGTTTTGTTATTATCGTCGTTATTTGAAATAGTTTTAGTTCAGACCAGGTATAATGAATCTCTTTGGATTAAAGCTTCTCTAGCTACCCTAATTCCCATTTTGCCTCCCTTAAACTCTCCCCATCGATTTGTCAGAACTTGAGTATACCTATCAAGGATACATTATTGTCAACAGAAGCAGACAAGAGGGGTGAAAATAAAACAGTTGTGAAGAGCTTAATGTGGCGATCATGAAAACATTATAGTTATAGTGTTTGGATGAAGTTCAAAGGAGAGTAGAGCACAAATGATGCCATGATTGGATGTACTTCAGGGAGCCAGATGAGCTTGCAGACAAAACTCATATATCCTTCTTATAAAACTGGCTTAGAGATAAGACATAATAGTTATTGGGAACTTCCAGTATTCATCAATAAGAACATTCTGTGGAAACTAGGTACAATTCTAAACTTAATAGTAGGACCTGTCACCAGACCTACATCCTACTAACAGAGAGAAACTTATTAAAGAAGCAAAAATACCAGTAACCCTAGAAAAATTAATCATTCAATTCTGCTATGTGAGCAAGCTAGAAAAAGAAGTAGCATAAAGAGTTGGAAACTGCTAGATATTAAAAACACACATTTAAGAAAGTGTAGAGCAAGAATGGTTAGGAACTCATATATTAAAATAGTGAAGATTTCACAAAATGAAAGGGAGATTGTCAAAAATGGACTTCAGACCATGCAACACAGATGGTGCTAATGAAGAAGAAAATGTTGGGATATGTAAAAAGATTAGTACAATTCCCCAGGAACTTGCCAATTAACATGAGAACATCTAGGGTGATGGAACTAATGGTATATGAGGAACAATGATGACAGAGTAATAATGTAGACACCTAAGAGAATTGCTAGTGAGTCTAAAGCAAAACTGGAATTGAGAAAAATTCCAAAGGAAACAAAAATAATTCTTAAAAACCATGTTTAAATCAGGAAAGATAATAAAGAAAAGGAAGTTCTGCTGCTTGGGGCTGAGAGTGACATATTAATAGATGACCAAGAGAAAGCTGTACTACTCTACTCCATTTAACTTTCCTCCTTAGACAGGAAAGAGAATAACTTACACTGAGGAAAGAAGATGAATCAATCCTATATATAAGAAAATGTGTCTATCAACTTTGATTACACCCTGTATTATTGTGAGGACTTGACATCAATATTGCTGTATTATTACTGGTTTATTCCTGCTATGGAATAAACACATATTTTAAGCACTCTATAACTCAGGTATTCTTTAAAGAAATTCTAAAGTTGATGATATTTCCACAGTTATGGTGAATAGAAGGTAAGCATTACTGGTAAATATAACTGGGTATCTTCAGACTCAAGACCTACCTGTCCAGTGACACCATTTGCTTTTAAATGAGGTTATTTGGTATAACTTGTTCTTTTTGAACTCATTATCCTAAGGATATCTAATTAGTGTTTATAATTTGTTCATAATATAATTTTAAGTAATCACTATGCCAAGTATTTTATGCTATTTAGATCTTAAACTGGCTAGTTATTGAAGCATAGAGATTGTGTTATGCTAACCATATCTTTAGTTAATATGAATTTGGGAATGACAGAACCTTAAGGCGGACTGTAGATGAAACATAATAAGAAGGGGAAAACCACCCCCTCTTTTTTTAAGGAAAATGTTTGCATTATGGATTAGTATGGACCCATGTTAGAAATCCAGCCAAATCAATGCCCCAGATGACTGCAGCACAGCAGACATCATTTAGAGTGCAAGGTCCACCCAAAGAGCCCATTCAATCCATAGAACGATGAGAGGAAGTAGTATGACTGTTCTGCTAAGCCAGTAAATGTGGGGATGGTATGTTACACAGCATTAAATAATGATAACAGTCTGAATCCAGGAACAAGAATGTTGATGACAGGAAGCAGCGACCACTCTCTGCAGACTATCCTCATAAAGCATGAGCTAGAAATAAACCTTTGTTGTCTTAAGTTATTGAGGTGTTTGGGTACTGGTTACAAAGGAATAACCTAGCTGGTATGGATTGATATACATAGGATACAGCAGAAGAAAAAGGTGTGTTTAGAAATTCAAAAATAAGCTCAGTTTTAGACACCCATGGGGCACCCAGGATGTCCAGACGGCATTTGGGTGTTAAGCACAGGAAGTCTAGTATCACTAATAGGCCTTTATGAAAGATGTATTTATGGGTGATCCACTCCAGGAGAGAATATAACAGGGAGACTACACTGATTTTAGGTAGTTCAAGATCACATTAAATTTTTGGTAGTCTTGACATTTGAACTATAAATCATTTTTATAACTGTATAAAGCAATTATGGTACAGAGATTGGTAAAGTATAATCTTCATCCTCAAGAAATACTCAGGCTTCAAGAGGGGGGGAATTGGAAGTTGCCAATCACCATTAAGACTAGACCTGAAATTGGCATGGGGCATCATTTCTGCTACCTTCTCTTAATTTAAACAGTCAAACTGTGATTCACTGGGTGAAAAACAAACCTACACCTCTTAATCAGGAAAGTTAAAAATGTTGTCACCATCTTTAGTCCAAAGGCTGAAAGAAAAACTAGTGTCTAGAATCTATAATAATAAAAGCATAACATGCTAATTAGACCAGACAGTCAAACAACTTTCTGAACGTCATACCGAACGTCCTTCTGGACAAAGCCATGGCGGAGGGGGCTGAGGCAGAAGCGGTTAGGGGCGATCAGGCAGGCAGGGGAGCAGTTTGGGGCAATGAGGCAGGCAGGCAGAGGTGGTTAGGGGTGATCAGGCAGGCAGAGTGGTTAGAGGCAATCATGCAGGCAGGCGAGTGGTTAGGGGTGATCAGGCAGGCAGGCAATTGGTTAGGAGCCAGCAATCCAGGATTGTGAGAGGGATGTCTGATTGCCAGTTTAGGCCTGATCCCCAGGCAGTCGGACATCCCCCGAAGGGTCCCAGATTGCGAGAGGGTGCAGGCCAGGCTGAGAAACCCCTTCTCCCCTCCCCTCTGTACACAAATTTCATTCACTGGGCCTCTAGTTTGTTTATAATCTCAACAGATTAAGAAAGAGAGAGCTCAGCAGGCATTCACACCAGCAAAGAAACCCTCATCCTGAAAGTAACATATTTTACTTCACCTCACAGTTCCTTGGGTAAAATTGCTCTACTCATTGCACTCAACCATAAGGATTGAAGAAAGTATGATGTATTGTGCATATTGAAGAGGACAGAACAGAATATTTGGTAAAGAGCAATAATGAGAACCAACCACATCTTGGTTGTGAATGGCCTTGGTGAATGGATTTTTTATCTGCACACAGATTCAAGATATAAACCTCAGATATCTCACTCTCAATCAGTACCCATAACTAAGAAGTCAGTACCCACTATTGATTCTCACTTACCTATAGCTCCATTTTGTTTCCTCCTCTCAAATTCCACAGCTACCCCCATAAACCATTGCCCAGGACATCATAGTGACTTACTTGTCTCCCTCTCTTCTAGGAGGGCTGCCCTTTGTGTTACAAACCAGACCCAGAAAGAGCTTTATAAACAGTAAACATAATAATATAAAATCATAATTATTTAAAATATTTTATATTAAATGCAAATTCATCTACTTAATATCTTTCATTAATTCAAAACATACTTACTGAAAATCTCCTATGCCACTTTCTGCCAAAATAAATTTTATAACTTCATTGTCTTCCTCCTGCCATTCTTATCAACTTAAATAATTTTAATATGACTCATAATGCATTTAAAACCAAGAGCAGTAGCCCACTTTAACATCATTAAAATCTTCTTTTTTGATCATTCTTGTTGTTTTGTATTGGTTATACAATTTGCAATTTTTTCTCAATGGATAAATTTTTATTTATTAATTCTACTTTAAGAAAATATACTTTGTTGGCTTCAGTTTTTCTTATTATTGTTTGCTCCCTTAAGTATAATTGCTTTTATGATCTTTTTCTAAATTATTGAATTGAATGCCTAGTTCATTTATTTTCATTTGTACTCTTCTATTGATAAAGGCATTCAGAAAATGAATTTAACAGTTGCTAGAACTTTAGCTACTTCTTATATTTTTGTGTTATATATATATATTCATTTTAATTATATACAAAACAAGAGGCCCAGTGCATGGCATTCATGCACTGGGTGTGGGGGGGGGGGTACCTCAGCCCGGCCTACGCCCTCTCATAGTCCGGGACCCCTTGGGGGATGTCCACTTGCTGGCTTAAGCCAGATCCCCCTGGGGCAGTCAGACATCCCTCTTGTAGTCTGGAGCTCTTGCAGTCCGGGACCCCTCGCTCCTTACCGCTCACCAGCAGCGGAGGCGGGAGAGGCTCTGCCACTGTGCTCACCAGCCATGAGCCTGACTTCTGATTGAGCAGCGCTCCCCATGTGGGAGTGCACTGACCACCAGGGGGCAATTCCTGTGTTGAGCGTCTGCCCCCTGGTGGTTAGTGCGTGTCATAGTGACTGGTCATTCCGCTGTTTGGTCAATTTGCATATTAGCCTTCTATTATCTTATATAATAAACAGATAATATGCAAACTGACCATCACACTCTCGCACAAGATGACCACCCCCATGTGGTCACAAGATGGCCACCACCAAATGGCCAGCAGGGGAGGGCAGTTGTGGGCGACCAGGCCAGCAGGGGAGGGCAGTTAGGGGTGACTGGGCTGGCAGGGGAGGGCAGTTGGGGGCAATCGGGCTGGTAGGGGAGCAGTTAGGCATCGATCAGGCTGACAGGGGAACAGTTCAGAGGTGATCAGGCAGGTAGGCAGAAGCGGTTAGGGCAGGGGTGGGCAAACTTTTTGACTCGAGGGCCACAATGGGTTCTTAAACTGGACCAGAGGGCCGGAACAAAAGCATGGATGGAGTGTTTGTGTGAACTAATATAAATTCAAAGTAAACATCATTACATAAAAGGGTACGGTCTTTTTTTTTTTATTTTAGTTTTATTCATTTCAAACGGGCCGGATCTGGCCCGCGGGCCGTAGTTTGCCCATGGCTGGGTTAGGGGCAATCAAGCAGGCAGGCAGGCGAGTGCTTGGGAGCCAGCAGTCCTGGATTGTGAGAGAAATTTGACTATCTGTATTCATATATTTATACTAGAAGCCTGGTGCACAAATTCATGCATGAGCGGGGTCCTCGGCCTGGCCAGTAATTGGGCCCATTGGGGCTGTCTCGCCCACTCTTGATCAGGGCCTATTGGGGCCGGCGGGCTGCAGGGAGGGACTGTGGGAGGTTGGCTGGCCACGGGAGGTTGGCAGGCCGTGGGAGGTTGGCTATGGGAATGCACTGAGCACCCAGCCAGCTGGGGGGAGGAACCATGGGAGGTTGGCTGTGGGAGCGTACTGACCACCAGGGGACAGGTCCTGCATTGAGCATCTGCCCCTTGGTGGTCAGTGTGCATCATAGCGACTGGTCAACCATTTGGTCGTTTGGTTGCTTAGTCTTTTATATATATAGATGGACTATCAGCAAATTATTTTCACAGGTATAGTCTTAAATCTGGAATTTTGGGATCAAATGATATGCAAATTTAAGGTTTTTAGCATCAGGTGACAGTTTTTCCTCTCTAAAGATATTCTTCCACTAGCAAAAAATTAAATGTCTTTTTTTTCTCACCTCACATCAAACTCAATATTATCATTCTTTTCAAATTTCACCAACCCAATAAATGAAAAGGTACACTTATATTGTTTTAATGTTAATTTATTTGATTACTAATGCTTATGTTAATTTTGTTGTGTTCTTTTTAACTATTAGTTTGACATTTTTCTTTTATATATTCCATTCTCTTCTTCACAAATAATTGATTTTGTTACTTTTTCTGGCTTCTTAATGGCATGCTTAGTTTATTTATTTTAATTTGATCTACTTAATTATGATAGTTACTTGAATATTCATTTAAGATCAGTTGGCTTTACCCTGTAAGATCTGATTTGTAGTGCTAATGTTTCTATTTTCTAAATATGTGAGATATTCTTTTACATAAATTATTTTTTGGTAAAAACTTCTACTTAAATATCATATTAGTTAGTGGTCAACATTTTTTTTCTCAGATCTAGAGATCAAATTGGTATTTTCAACACAATTAAATTTACTATACTGAGTAGGCATCTGCTTATATGGTTTTCTTGTATGCTTCTTTCTTTTCTTTTGGGCAAAGATTTACTAAATTTAGTTTCTCTGATTATCACGAAGTACTTATTCTGGACACCACCTGGTTTACACCACTTATCAGTCAATAACTAAATCTTTCAATTCCAAAAGAATCATCTCCAGGGGTCCTCAAACTACGGCCCGCGGGCCACATGCAAATACAAATATTGTATTTGTTCCCGTTTTGTATTTTTACTTCAAAATAAGATATGTGCAGTGTGCATAGGAATTTGTTCATAGTTTTTTTTAAAACTATAATCCGGCCCTCCAACGGTCTGAGGGACAGTGAACTGGCCCCCTGTTTAAAAAGTTTGAGGACCCCTGATCTAACCCTTTCTACTTCCATAACCTTGCCATGGTTCCTGATTTGAGAGTAGTCTCTGAATAGTTGCAGAAAGAGAGGAACTGAGAAGACACCGGTAGAAGGGCAGGACAGGGGCTCTGGTTGTTAGTGAAGATAGATCTTATACAGCTCAGGATAGCTGAGTGCTTTTCTGGTCTATGTAACTCTTATAACCTGTCTCCCTCATGTCTCTCTAAAATCAATAAACTATTCTTGGGTGAGGATAAAAAAAAATGGAAAATTATTCAGAAAATTCTACCAGATGTCTGGTTTAAAAATGAGAAAGAGGAAGGAAAGGAAAGCACAGCCATGAGAAATAAATAGAATAAATAGGTTAATATGAAACAAATTGTGCTAGACAATGCTCGTTGCTTTTTGATAGCTTTAGAGCTTTAGTACATTAACAGAATGGAGTAGATGTAATACATCTTGACTTCTAGCAAAGTCCTGGAGACAATGTTATGTGAAATTTTGATTTCAAAATTAATTTGAATTGACTTGAAAAACACTGCTAAATGAAATGTAAGTTGGTTGAAAGGAAATATAAAGAAGAGTGTTGATTAATGTCAATGAACTAATGAACTGGGTAAGATCTTCGGTTAAATGTCATAGGTGTGGGTCTTAGGTTGTTACCACTAAATGTTTTATTATCTTTAAGACAAAGAAAAACATGAGGCTGATTGAATTAAAGCAGATAATTTATCAGGAGACACCAATGATTCCAGAAAAACTATATAAAGACATGAATTTACTTCAGAGAAAAAAGAAAACAATATTTTATTTAAAGATTCCATCTTTTTATCACAAAAGGCAATTCTATGAAGTGTCAATGCTTAAAGGACTTCAAACTATGGAATTTCTCAAAACCAGTTAGGGCACAAAATTCATTAAGTAATGTCTTGGTAACACACAAACACATTTTCAATCCAGTTAGTAGCTATAATCTATCCCAAATGAGAAAGTGATGGTGAATTCTTAGCTAGAGGATATAAAGTTGTAATTACTATTTACCATCATATCAAGTGTGAATTTTAATAGAAAATTGGCAATCTCTGGAAGCTCTGGGCAGGAGAAGAAAGGGAGAATTTTAAGGAAGAAGAGATAATTACATTCTTAACTGTGGGAATAATTTGATAAGATTATAGATAACTGAAATTATTTTGAGAAATAAAAATATTTTAATCTATCTAGATGAGATATAGTTAAATTTAAAAATAAATATTTTCAAATCAGGTATTTCATGCTAATGAAAAGTTAGCCAGCTGTTGGGTAAATGAGATATTTTCAGTTAAAATAAGAATAATATTATTACTAAACTGGATTAGATTTACTATAAATTAAGCATGCACAAATAAGAAGGTACATTGAAAATATTTGAAGGTTTCTGCTCTTTTCCAGTGCTAGTGAGTTTGCAAACTTTTAAAAATTTAGAGAAAAAGGTGGAGGGGGGGAGAAAAATTTTGGTTGCATTCATTTAACACATCTTTTTTGAATACCTACATGTGCACTACTTTTTTTATTATGGCAGATCCCAAACATGATTAAAACAGAGTATATTAGTTTCCTATGTCAGTCTTAACAAATTACCACAAACTGATGAATGTAAAACAACAAAAAGCTATTCTCTCACAGTTCTGGAGGCCAGAAATTCTAACTCAAATTGTAGCAGGGCTGCATTCCTTATGGTGGCTCTATTGTAGATTTATTTTTTTATTTTTATTTTTATTTTTAGCTTCTGGTGATTGCAGGCTCCCTTTGGCTTATGGCAGCATCAGCATCACTCCATGGCCTTGTTGCCTCCTCTTTTGTCTGTCAGATCCCTCTCTGCCTCACTGTGATAAGGATGGTTAACACTGGATTTGGGGCTCAATCAGTAAACTAGGATAATACTTTCATTCCAAATCCTTAATTTAATCACAACTGTAAAGACCCTTTTCCAAATAAGGCAACGTTTACAAGTTCCAGGGATTTAAATTTTGTATCTTTGGGTAGCCATGATTTATCCTTATTACAAGAACATTTTCTATTCAGCATTTAAAAATTAGGGTTCACCCAGAGTGGCTCAGTGGTTGTCCCATGAATCAGGAGGTCAAGGTTCAATTCCTGGTCAGAGCACATGACTACCTTAAAGGTAGGATTGTGTCTTCTCTATCTTTATATCCCCAATTGCTTCTGAGAGAGTCTCACTGATAATGCCCAATGTGTAAGATAACTGTGATAATGTGTATGGAATATGTATAACTCTCAGAGAGTACTAATCATTGCATGATTGTATAATATGTAAGTAAATAATACTCTTAGTGAGTATCTATATCACTCCTCTGCCCGAGGCCCTTCAATGTGCCATCATATTCTTTATTAGCTTTGGTGGTGGGCACATAGGTGTTTACTTGAAAATATTTTCCCTCTCTAATCTCAAGTTATTAAACCCATCTCCTAAGTTTTCAGGGTCCTTTATAATCTTTCCCTACTTTCTGTATTCAGCCTTATTTCCCCATTGGAACCATTTGCTATCCTTTAATTTTATTTCTGCACTAGCAATTAGTAGCATGATTTATCAATTTTACCTTATGCTATAATGTAGTAGCCATGTATGTTGGGATACAGTACAGTTATGTAAATGTGACTTACAGACATGGTCATTTATTATCTCTTTAACAAGATGTTGTCAACCTTGAACAGGAACTGTCTTAGACATCTTCGTACCCCAAAGGGCTTTTTTCTTGATCAATGGATCTTGTTTATTTCCTGGAATATAAATTAATATAGAGAGTATGAATTCTCTAAGTGAATCTTTGCTGTGCACTGCTCAAACAGAGAATTAGCCTTCATACCTACATCATTCATGGTATATAATTAATTTACTTTTCTCCTATGCATCTTAACTGGTACTACCTATGTACCACTCTTTTTTTTTCCTGAAAATAGCACTTGCAGAGTTTATAATCTGGAGACCCCTGCCAGATTTAACACCAAAATATGTACTGTGTAGCCAGCAAAATGTTGGTAGGTGTGCTTAAAATTCATTTAAAAATTGCTTGCCAATATCTAAATATTGGGAGATTTGACATTCCAATGCAGATTTCTGTCTCCACTTGAAAAATCAGAAGTTCTAGCAACACTTGACCTATTTTTTTTAATTTTGTTTTATTGCTTAAAGTATTACAAAGAGTATTACATATGTCTCCTCCCCCCCCTTGACGTTAACCCGGCCTCCCCTACCCCCCAGTGTCATTATGCTAAGTGAAATAAGCCAGTCAATGAAAGAAAAATACCACACGATCTCACTCATTTATGGATAATAAAGACCTATGTACCACTCTTGAGAAAACTGAAGAAATAACTTTTAAAAAAATCATCTTAGTTGTTTTTTAATTCAAATGAGGAATGTCAGTTGTGAAGTCATGTAGCAAATTACTTTTGCTTAAGTAATAAAAGTATTTGTAAGGAAATACATTTAGAAATGCTTGAAACAATAGCTAGATTTTCAAAGATTTACCTATAATACAGAAGGCTTGTTAGGGTAATTTCTTGCTATCATGTATTATCTTAAGTGGAAAATCATTGTGTCCATGCCATTTCTTTTTTTAATATACTTTTATTAATTTTTTAGAGAGAGAGAAAGGGAGAGGGAGAGAGAGAAACATCAATGAGAGAGAGAGAAAAAAACATCAATTGACTGCCTCCTACATGCCCCCTACTGGGATCAAGCCTGAAACCCCGGCATATGCCCTAGATTGGAATCGAACCCAGGACCCTTCAGTCCACAGGCCGACACTCTATCCACTGAGCCAAACTGGCAAGGGCTAAGTTACATTTTTTAAATGTGTTTTTCTTTATGCCTAAGGAAGATAATGATATGTCACATTAACGCTTCAGGTTCAGGTTCCAATCAATGTAGCATGTTTTGATTAAATCACTTCCCCATTCCAGGATCAATGCAGGATAACAACGGACCACGTGTGAGGAAACATTAATAGCAGGAGTGCTCACAGTGTCCTAGCGGTTTTATGCTTAATAAACCTTCATGTTCCGGAGATCAGCTCCAAAAAAAATTGATGGATAGGCTGACAA
>NW_005871060.1:12952337-13051028 GCF_000147115.1 Myotis lucifugus
AAGTACAGCAGCATTGGCAGGAGCCTCTACCACCTCCGCAGCAGCACTAAGGACACTTCGGGGGATGTCCGCCTGCTGGGGAGGAGCGGGCTTAAGCTGGCAGGCAGACATCCCCCTAGGAGTCCCGGACTGGGAGAGGGCACAGGCTGGGCACCCCCCCCCCCCAGGGCCCAAATGTCATGCACCAGGCCTCTAAAATATATATAACTTGTTTTACATCAATATTTACACTTTTTAAATAGTTTCATTTTGTTGTATTATCCTGTGGGAACTGAGACCCAAGTATCTGGGACCAATGCAGTCACTCCTATCACCATGAGAAGTAGTCATTTTTCTCCAACCCATGAGTCTCATGTCTTCTGCTAACATCATGAAACTGGAAAGATAACACATTAGCTTGCAAGTAGGGTAAAATCTGAGACCCTTCATAGTCTTAACAGTATGTCCAGGTTGTTCTGGTTTCTTTTGAAGCCTCAAATGTAAATTTATTTGGACCTATGGGCTCATATTCAACTGAGAATATACTTTTCTCGCAATGTGTAAGTGATCACCATTTAGTCTCTGTTATTCTTGTTAGATTCAGGGCTAGAGAAAGGGATGAACCCTAGAGAAGAGAACTCCATATTTCACAAAACCACAGCCAGCCACTTCTCTTTGCCATAATACTAAAAATTGTTAAAATCTTTAAGGAAGAAGCAGATATTGTAATGAGAATTGTCACTGAGTTATAATGCCCTAGCTATAGAGGTCTGGAGGGGAAAGAATAGAGAAGTGAGTATGTAACACGGCTCAACCTGTATCTGCTTTTTCAATTCCATATCCCAACAGAAATTGTGTCTGCTCTGCTGTTATTCATCCTGCTGCACCCCGAATAAATAAATCAGTGTAATGGGTAACTACGTGCAGGAACGGGTGAGGCAATGATATTCCAAGTCAACACATGGAAGATGCAGGAGATAAATTTAAAATCATTTAATGTGTCCTTTCATTGCTCCTATCTATTGCCCCCTCCCCAGGATGCAACTACTGAATGGACTGCAGATTCTCCACTTCAGTATAGGCTTCCCTTCCCTGCAGTTTCCCACAATGCTGTCATACATATAGGTTTCTGGAATCCATGTTTTACTCTGTAGTTCCCCCAGGGATGATTTTAGAGAAGGAAGCCAGGGCACTTACTATTCCATCTCAAAATATGTTTAAATTATGAGTTATAATGATATACATATATCCTCTGCCTTGCGAAAGTCCACGCTACACCACTTTGCTTTTACAAAAGACCTACATTATTGCCTGTTTCACTAAACCAAAAGAAATCCAAAAGGAATTTTTAAGTTTTATGACAAAAGGTGAAAAGCATAAAAGCGTTCAGCATCTGCCTTGCAGCGGCCATTACAGAGGCAGCACGCGCCCAGAGCAGCGAGAGTGGCCCGCCAGGCTCCTTCCCCAGGAATCATGCACATCAAGCCTTTGGAGCTCTGAGCTGTGTCTGTGAGTTTATTGTGTGCATCCATTAGCTAGATGTGTCCTAAGATATCAGAAAAGCCTAAGAGAGCTTGTAAGGGTTTTATGCTTAGTGTAAAACCGGACATACTTAAATATATTTAGTATATTGTGGTAGGTTATTTTGGGGGTCTGGGAATGCTCAAAATGCTTTCCATATAAATGAATGCTCATTGTTTCTTCACACAATTTTGGCTTACGAAAGGTGTTGTAGGAATGCTCTACTTTTGGATAATGGGTAAACCTGTATCCTTTAGAGGAGGCTGATGAACCTATTTATTTATTTATTTACTTATTTATTTATTTATTATTGATTTTAAAGAGAGGAAGGGAGAGACAGAGACAGATAGAAACATCGATGTGAGAGAGAAACATGGATAGGTTTCTCCCGTATGCACCCCGCCAGGGGTTGAACCCTCAACCCGGGTATGTGCCCTGACCAGGAAAGGAACCTGCTGCCTTTTAGTGTATGGGATGATATGCCAACCCGCTGAGCCAGGGCCCAATTTATTTTTTATGAAGACAAGCCCCAACTCATGTTAACCAAATGATTAATGAATAAAAGATTTTTTACCCCCTGGCAATGGGCAAGGAGACACCTGATTGGTGGTGTTGCTCTTATATCAGTCAGGGGCAAAGCAGATGTACAGTCCTTAGTTCATCCTAGCTTGATGCCTGTGTCGGTGGCCAGAGCTGTTTCATGCCTGAGGCACATAAAATGAAAAAAAGAAAAAAAAAGATTTTTTCCACATGAAAATATTCCTCATAAAGAAGAAATGATACGATTAAAACATAGGCATTTTGCGATCACTAATTAGATTAGTCTGCTGGGGCTGCCGTTACAAAGAAGTCCAATATCAGAGTGTCATCAGGTTTGGTTTCTTCTGAGGCTTCTTTCCTTGGCTTGCCAAATGGCCACCTTCTCATCGTGTTCTCACATGGTCTTGGCTCTGTGCATTCATATCCCCGGTGCTCTTTGTATGTCCTCATCCCCTCTTCCTATAAAGCCTATTTGGATTAGAGGTTACTCATATGGCCTTGTTTAAACTAATTACCTGTTTTAAAGACGCTATCTTCAAATAGAGCCACATTTTAAGGTACTGAGAGTTAGGGCTTCAACATATAAATTTTAGGGGAACACATTTTAGCCCATAAAACCAATGAAAGTAGTAAGTGAACATCAATAACTGATACTATTACTTATGGAGGAGACAGACATTATGTCCCTTTGTTTAAAGTAAATAACACAAAATTGTTGCCAAATACTATGATGAATTAGATCAATCCTCTGGATTTGCTAATTTATAGAAAATACAGTGGCTGGAGAAACATGTTAAGTGACACAGGGGACTTAGCACAAACCAGACCTTGGGAGACTCCAGAAAATACGACTAACTCTTCTTTGACACATAAATTGAGGAAACAAATGAAGAATAATGAAGGGAGAAGCCATTAATAAAAATGTGAACTATGGATCCTAATTTGAATAAGGACAATTTGAATATTAGATATTTGCTAATATTGAGAAAATATTATAAATTTTAGGGAGCAAGATAATGGTAACATTGTATTTTAGAAGATCTCTTAATATTCAGAGATATATACTAAAATAGAAATAAAATTATGTAATATCTGGCATTTGTTTTAAAATAAATCTGAGGGATGGTGGCAATAAAGAGTAGGAGTTAACAAGATTGGAAGTGAGTTGACCATTGCTTAATCAAGTCCATGAGTACTTAGGCTGATAATTCAATTCTCTCCACATGTATTAGAAATTTTCTATAACAAAAAGTTGGAAAGGTTTATACTAACATTTTAAATTTTTCAAATGTTCACAAGGTAGTAGTTTGTGCATCTTTTTTAGATTTTTGTGTTGTTTTGGTTTTGTTTTGTGTTTGTTTTTTTTTCCTGAAGTAATGATGAGTTTTGTTGAGTCAATGTATCTGTCTTTTAAATTTTGTTTGTAAAGTTAATTATGTGCATTAGAGAGCTGGATGATGTTAGCAGAGCAAGCTCTGGTTGAAAGAAAGTGTTTCTGTTCTCCAACTAACTACTTATATGAGTATTAAACTTTGATGCTATCCTATTTTAGTCACCTGTGGTAACCTGTCCAGATATTTCCCTGATAGAGTTTAGCTCAATAAATCTAGACTTCACACAGTAATGCTTGTCATTTTATGCCCTTCAGTCTCAAATATATTTTAAAATATGTCTAATTCATAATTAGTTTGACTTCATAATATATTTATTATAATAATATTTTCTAGGATTGAGATGATGTTTGAAATGTTTCAAGAGTCTCTTTCCTCTGGATAAAAAAAGCTTTGTCAGAACCCAAAAGCAATGGCAAAATCCACAGTTTCTATGTTACTTTCTTCAATAACCTTACATTATAAAAATCATTTTGGTAAAAAGGGTAATCTTCTGTTTACTTGTGTATTCAATGAAGAAGGAGAAAATATAAAACAAAATTATTCTACATCTCTATTTTAATTACCACATAAATAATTTTAATTTTCAGGTCAAAAATTATAAAATTTCAGTAATTTTATAAAGTTTAAACTTAATTGTTTAGAACTAAGAGGGCTTTGTGATTACGATTAAATGAAATAATGAATGTGAATGCTCAGTACAATTTCAGGTGCACAGTGAACCCTCCCTAAATGGTAGTGTGTAAGTTCAACTAGCTGCCACAACAAAAACTAAATTCATGAGACAGATGCTGGTGAAAAAGGAAAGAGGTTTATTCAAATGCTGGCATCTTGAGAAGAGGGGGGACTCTTTTCCAAAGCCCATTGCCACATCTCAATGCAAGCAGAGGTTTTTATAAGGGAAAACAGAACAAATAAATCTAAGGAAGAGGGTTGAAAAATGCTCTATATGCAGGCCAGTACAGTCCATTCCTGGTTCTAAGTCATCCTAGTTCTATGGTTGAAGGTCAGCAAATCTCCCAGAACTGAGATAACTGAAGGTCAGACTTTGTATCTTCTGAAGTTAGGTCCTAGTATTCTTATACAAGCATGCTGTTATCTGCAAGCTACATATTTGAGTCAGCATTTACAGAAACAATGTCAAGAGAATAGTGGGGTAGATTACATTCCCCATGTTACAGTAGATATAATGATTGTCATATTTTTCTCAAAAATTCATATCTTGGACAGAATTTTTAGCCAGACTATTTTCTGTATATCTGTGTTTTGAAAATAATTTAATATGTTTAAATCCAGAGAATTTTTCTTATTTTAACCAAATTAATACCTCTTGGAATTAAATTTACATTTTAATAAATCTCCAAACTGTTTTTCATATAAAGAAAAGAAGATGCAATCTCCAATTTTAGTAGAGGATTATACTTAAATGTTCATTATAATGACTGAGTCAATATTCCTGAGAAATAAAACTTGTTAAAGCTGCATTATACACGGGAAAGTTCTTATCTATTTCTATTCTAAGGATTCCAGAATTGTTATTATAAGTTAATCAGCTTCTCCTAGGTGCATTTATGTTGGATATAGTAAAGGGAATTATTGATAAATTAGGCAATGATGATAAAAATAATAAAATCCCATTTTACTATATGGTTCACAAAATTCATAAACATGTGATAAAATTCTAATATAGATTTTTAAATTGATTTTTTATTGTTGACAGTATTATAGAAGTTTCCCAATTTTTCTCCTAATAGCCCTCCTCCTCCCAGTGCCTGCCACATCCCAGGATATTTTAAAATATATTTTTATTGATTTCAGAGAGGAAGGGAGAGGGAGAGAGAGATTAAAAACATCATGAGAGAGAATCATTGATCAGCTGCCTCCTGCATGCTATAGGGATTGGAGTCTGCAACCTGGGCATATGCCTTATATGCCCCGACCTGGGAATTGAGCTGTGGCTTCCTGGTCCATAGGTCGATGCTCAACCACTGAGCCATACCAGCCCAGCCCACCCCAGGATTTTTATTAAAGAGCTAGAGATACTCCTTAAAAGGTATGGCTAAGAGAATGGTCTGTTTTTGTCTGCTTATATTCTAAATTTTCATTCCAAATTTTCTGATACTACCCAAGTATCTCTCCTGAATCTGTGTCTTTATTTCTTGGCTTTAAGCCTGTGTCCATCTGGTTGCTCTATTCTTCTGTGACTTTGGAGAAAGGTTAGTTTGTTTTCTGGGAGGATAATCTCCTGAGGATAAGCTCCCAGTTGAATACCATTTCTTCAGTTAAACAGAACATCCCTTTGTGAGACTTCCTTTGTTACCTCCTGAATAATTCCAACTGTGTACAGAAAGTCAAGATGGTTAATGATGTTACCTTCAATAACCCGTGATCTTAATTATTATTGACAAGACAAGAATGATTCCTGGTTATTGATTCTTTACATTAAGGAAAGATGTCTTAAGAAATGTGTATGCTTTACATAGAGGATATAATGGAAAAAATTATATTTTCATAGTAAGGTTTTACTATATGTAACATAAATGACCAGCTTTTAGTAAAAATTTATTCTGTCTCTTTACTTGCTATTTTAAATAAGACAAATTATGTATTTAAATATAACATAATTGAATTAAAGATCAACCAAAAGGTTGACTACATTAATATATTGATGAGAATATAGATTGTAAAAGATATTTAAAAATATTTGAGGTGGGTGCACTCTGATTTCAGGATCTATGTCTGACTGTAGGTAATCACACTAGTTTATTCTTTCCCTTCCATTTTCTACAGTTGGCCTAAGAAAGCCAAATATAGATTAAAGTAAATAAGTGAGAGATCTCTTTTTTCTATATCACTATACAGTTTTTCTCCATAGCAGATAAAAAGGTATATTCAAAATATAGCTCTGTCTACCTTAGTCTACCAATGCATCTGTTAAACCAAGTACAATGTATTGAGAATAAAGAAAAAATATTTTGAATCAAAACCATTATTGATTATCTACTATAATTTAGTGATACAAAAGTGCTGACAATATTGTAATGAATAAAAAGATGACTCCAGCCATGTTAAAATTTCTGCTGGGAAAACAGACAAATAAATGGGTAAATTCTAGAATAATGCCCTAGGTAATAAGTACCAAGAGAGACTTATTTGAGAGGCACTGCAAGAGCAAACTCATTATTGTTTGGCAAGTGCTTTCTCAATTCTAATTTGAGGAAATTTAAATCAATCAATATACACAGAAAATCAATTGTCTCCAATGGATATGGATCTCCTAAAACTATGCCTTTCCCCAAAGAGATTGCATTTTAACTAAATTGCATAAAAAATTTTGATACTAAAATGAGCATTTAAAATTGTGATCTGTAGTAAGTTGACTACCCCCTTACACTTAAAAAAAATAGATATGTCCATGAACTAACCACCAGACCTTATGAATATGATCTTATTTTTAAAAAAGGTCTTTGTAGATAAAATGAAGATGAGGTCATCATGAATTATCCAGGTTGGCCATAAATCCAATGACAGATGTCCTTATAAAGGAGAGGCAGTGGGAGATTTGAGACAGAAAACGGAGAGGAGATGATGGCCATGTGAAGATGGAGGCAGAGATAGGAGGAACACAGCTCAGGCATGCCTGGAGCCACCAGAGGCTGGACGAGGCAAGGAAAGATTCTCCCCTTGAGCCTTTGGAAAGAACATGGCCCTGCCAATGCCTTTATTTCAGATCTGTCTTCTGAAACTGCGACAGAAGAAATTTATGTTGTTTTAAACTACTAACTTTGCAGTAATTTGTCATGATAGCCATAGGAAACAAATCATGATCTAGTCTGCCTTATTTTCCAAAGCACAGACAATTTTGAAAGTGTTTCCATCAGGTATCACAAAAAAGAAATGTCTTTCTGAATTGCAGTAAGGAAACATTTTTTAAAGCTTTAAGATATAACGGAAAATATTGGTGAAATTAAAGAATATCCCTAAAATATGTACAACTTTATACTGCCTTATTGAAGCCTTGAGTATCTAGTCAATTTCAAAGGCAAAGGTGACCATTGAATGTCCATAAGCCATTTGTTTCAATTACTTATTACTGCATAACAAAACACCCCCAAACTTTAATTGGCTTAAAACAAAATCTGTTTTGTTTCCGAGCATTCTGTGGTTGTGTATTCAGGCAGAACTCAGAGGGGATGGATCACCTCTGCGCCACGTGGTGTTAACTGGGATGGCTCAGTTGGGGGTCAGAGGATCCAAGGGGATGTCACTCACAGGTCTGCCGCCTTGGTGCTGGCTACTGGCTGGAGTCCCTTAGTTCTCTTCCATAGGACTCCTCTCATTACATAGTCTCTCATTATTCAGTATTCTAGTCCAACCTTTTTCTCACTTGATTGTTGGTTTCTAAAAAGAAAAAAAAAAGTTGCAAAAGCTCTAGATGCCCAGGCCCTGAAATCATACATAATTCCTTCTGCCGTATTCTACCGGTGAAAAGAAGTCACAGAGTTAATCCAGATGCAAGGAGAGGGGGAGTGAACTCTACCTCTTGATGAAAGATCAGTATGCATGCACAGGCATCGGAGGAAATTTCCATGGCTATCTTACTGACAGTCTACTGCACAGTGCTCTGCTTTTTAAATCATTTTCTTTGATGAAGTCTGGTTCTTTCTCACAGATATCTTCCTTCTTTAAGTGCAGAGCACTTATTATTTATATCAGTCTTTTGGAAGTTAGTAACATGCTGCCTAATGGACTTTCTTGTAGGTCTTTCTAATATATATACATATATATGTACATATATGAACATATATATTTTAATACATTAGAAGATATATATTCTAATATATATGCATATATATATGTGTATATATGTATGTGTATATATATATATATATATATTTTCCTGATTTATCATTTCAAAAATATCACAAATTCTTGGAGGTGAAAGATGATATTCTATGTAACACAAGTGCAGCAGATGTTTTGTAAATAACTGTCTTATTGATTATGAATATTGAGTGTTGGTAAAATAACATATCTACATTATGCACAGTGTTGTATTAGAGTCCACTAGATTATTTATTGCTAAATATCTTGCAGATTATTATTATCAGTAAATCCTGACCTCTTCCAAATATCCCTGACTTTTCTTATACTTATCAAATGCGTATGAGTATAGCTAATAATTATCAATGGAAGTAGATATGGGAAACATTTAAAATCATTAATTTTTAAAAATTAATTGGAAAAGTACATAAATCCATCAAAAATAGCAACTCTTTTCTGAAATATGCCAGCATACTTAAGCATGCCCGATGTATGGACATCTCAATTGTTCAATTGTTTAAATGTTTGCAATATCCTGCAATAGAATAAAAATTATCTTCACAGCTGGTAAGAATGCTCAGAGATATAAGGAATCAATTGATGATTCACAGCTACCCATGAAACTCAAGCACTCCATCCATATTTTGAGCATAAGCAGAGGCATCTGATAAAAAGGGAGCAGGAAAGGAAGAAATTACACTGACTTAGACAAAAGTGCCATGTCAGTATAAGCATCAGATAAACTACAAGCAATGGCTGATTGTACTGCTTATCATGAGAGTTATTTGGAAAATTTGAATGAGAAATTATCTTTTGTCCTTCACAGGAATGAGTCTTGGTATATATCTGGTCATATAAAACAATTGTAGAGTCACAGAGGATTTTATGAGTTTAGCTGATTTATCCTTCACCCTCAGATAAATCCTGCAAGCTACAAAACCCTGTGGGCACTCAGATTTAACTTATTCTTTGGGGAAAATAAGACCCATTCGTTTATTCAACAAATGTTTATTATATGTAAACTGTAGGTGCTTGGTATATATCAGTAAATAAAATGGGCAAAGATTTTTGCCTTTGTGAAACCTGCCATTTAGTGATTTTAATAGTTTCCCCTTTATCATTATCAATAATTTATGTTGACCTTATATAGTTTTTAAATTGGTATAAGAAGCTATTCACAAATTAGACCCAATCACTAATAGGCTGTGAGTTGTGAGAAAGGAGTTCAGAATTTATTTACATTAAAAAACCATTTCCTTTTCAGATGAAGATACTGATTAAAAAAGGTAGATTCTTACTTGAAAAAAAACCTAGGCCTTTAAACAACCAGCTCAAGATTCTTTACTATTTGCCCACTCTTTCAAAACTATCTTCCTCTCCCTACATTGACTTCATTACAGAATGTATTCACAAGATCTAGCAATGTCCATGTATATTAGCTAGAATTTTTTTGGTTCCATTTAACAGAAACTCAATTTGAATAGTTGAGGCAAGAAAGGTGTGTGCTTGTTTGTTTGTTTAAATCTTAATTGTTGAGATTATTACAGACATCCCTCTTCTCCTCCCCATAGACCCCCTCCACCTGGGTCCCACCCCAGGACTTCGCCACCCTATTGTCTGTGTCCATAGGTAATGCATATATGTATATAAGATCTTTGTTTAATCTCTTCCCACTCCCCAACCCCCTTTCCCTCTGAGAATCATCAGTCTGTTCCATTTCAATGCCTCTGATTCTGTTTTATTCACCAGTTTATTCTGTTCATTAGATTTCTTATTCATTTATTTTGATTTTTAAATTCAATTGTTGATAGATATGTATTTGTTGCCATTTTGTTGTTCATATTTTTATCTTTTTGTTTCTTCTTCTTCCTCTTCTTAAAGAATACCCTTCAACATTTCATATAATACTTGTTTGGTGGTGATGAACTCCTTTACCTTGTTCTTGTCTGTGAAGCTCTTTATCAGACCTTCAATTCTAAATGATAGCTTTGATGGATAGAATAATCTTGGTTGTAGGTCCTTGCTATTCATCACTTTGAATATTTCTTGCCACTTCCTTCTGTTGAGATCTCAGATGACAATCATATGGGCACTCCCTTGTAGGTAACTAACTGCTTTTCTCTTGCTGCTTTTAAGATTCTCTCTTTGTCTTTTGCCCTTGGCATTTCATTATGATGTGTCTTGGTGTGGTCCTCTTTGGGTTTCTCTTGTTCTGTGCTTCCTGGACTTGTAAGTTTATTTCTTTCACCAGGTAGGGGAAGTTTTCTCTCATTATTTCTTCAAATAGGTTTTCAATATCTTGCTCTCTCTCCTCTTCTGGCACTCCCATAATGTGGGTGTTGGTATGCTTGAAGTTGTCCTAGAGGCTCCTTACACTATCTTCATATTTTTGGATTCGTTTTTCTTTATGCTCTTCTGGTTCGGTGTTTTTTGCTTCCTCATATTTCAAACTGTTAATTTGATTCTTGGGATATTCTACTCTACTATTGAATCCCTGTATATTATTCTTTATATCAGTTAGTGTATGCTTAATTTCTGACTGGTCCTTTTCCATGTGCTTGGCATTCTCCCTAAGACCCGTGAAAGTCTCACTTAAGTCCCTTGGAGGTTTCTAGAAGATTCTTGAGTAACCTTATAACTGTGATTTTGAACTCTATATCCAGTAGTTTGCTTTCTTCCATTTTTTTTCATTTGTGTCATGTTTCTTTTTCTCTGCATTTTGGCTACTTCCCTGTATTTGTTTCTATGTATTGGGTAGAGCTTCTATGTCCCCTTGAGTTTGTTGAGGGGCCTTGTGTAGTAAGTGTCCTATAGGGCCCAGTGGCTCGGCCTCCCCAATCACCTGAGCTGGGAGTTCTAGTTGCACCCCTTTGTGGGTTGTGAGCACAGTCTTGTTGTAGTTGAGATTTGATTGCTGTTGGTGTCACTGGGAGGAATTGACCTTCAGCCCAATTGGCTATGAGGACCAGCTGCAAATATAGTGGGAGAGCTGCTATGTAGGAAACACCCCTCTGGAGAAGTACTTGCTTCAGTGGAGCTTTGGTGCTCACTGAGTCTGCCCCTTGAGTGTGTCACTTATGGATGTGTAGAGTAGTAATCTGCTATGGTCTGACACTGACCACTGGGTCTCACACTGGCTTTTGGGTCTCCAGGGAGGAGTAAAGGCAGCCACTGCCTGAGGCCACCCAGCAGGAGCTACAGAGAGATATGAGATTCCTCCTCTTTGTGTTGGGTTTGGCAGTGCCCAGAGGAGGCCCAGCTGTGAAGCAAGGCAGGCTGGTGCTGGTGCCGGGTCTTGGGCCTTTTATTGATAGGTTTGGGGATCCCTGACCCAGGTGTAGCTTATTTGACAGATTTTAGCCTGAGCAAGGACAGCCCATTCATATGCAAAAGCCATTGCACACAGCTTGGGTGGGGTTGTAAATTGGATGAGGTGAGGTCTCAGGGAATCATCAGGGTGGAGCAAACAGAAATGGCTGCCAGTCAGCCCTGTGATTGAAGAGGTCCCAGCATCGGAACAATGATTCCTACAAGCACTTCCCTCTGAGAGAAAGCCACCCCAAGTTCCTGCCCGATGCCAGACAATTCAGTTCCTTCTCATGTGGGTCTCCAGCAGCCTCTGTGTCACTGAGCCCCAATCGGCACTGGTTCTTACAACCCATAGTTATGGGGACTTCTTTTCCCAGCTCTGGAACCCTGGGCTTGGGTCTGGTGTAAGGCTGGGACCCCCTAACTCCTCTGGGCGGCCTCCACAGAGACGATCTCTCTCCCAATTAAACTATGCGGCACATGTTGGTGCTGGACCAGCCCATTCTGTGTCTCCATACCTCCTACCTATCTCAGTGTGCTTTCTTCTTTACCTCTCTAGTTGCAGGACTTCCATTCAGCCAGCTTTCTGGAAGTTCTGGATGATGGTTGTTCTGTATTTCAGTTGTAATTTTGATGTGGTTGTGGGAGGCAGCTAGTACAGGCCTTTGCCTACACCGCCATCTTGGTCTGTCAAGGGTGTGTTTTTTATAAGAAAAGTTCAACTTCTCAAGATTCCCAAAACACAAACAGAGCTAAGCTAGAAAAACAAGAACTCAAAGCCAATTAGGGCTTTCTCTATGCCTCTTCCTCTAGTCTCCTCTGAAAATGTATGCTATTAATTGAGGTCAAAATGACCTAGTGGGTTCTGGGCTAAACTGCCTCGTTTCAAATCCTGGCTCTTTCACTTGCCAACTGAGTGACCTAGAACAGGTCAATTAAGCTCTTTAATCCTCTATTTCCTCATCTGTTAAAATTATAATAATTATAGTACCGCTCTGATAGGATTATAGCAAAAAAGTATAAGTGATAGCCAGAGCTTGGCATAATGCCTACCTCCTAGGAAGTCTTCAATAAAGGTGAACCATCATTATAAAATGAGAGATGTCAAGAGCTGAGCTGGGGAGAACTGAGCTGCCAGGTGTGGGAGTAGACGATTAAGACAAGTCAAAATGAAAGTACGAATTAAGCTGTTATTCACTTTCTGCCATAGGAAAAGCTAGCCTAGAGGAAAGGTCCAGGCTCTGCCAGTGCTCCCTTTCCCCCCTCCTCCCCCCTCCTCCCCACATACAGAATGGCACCAGGCAAGGGTCCGTTGTATGTGCACAGATGGGGAGAATTGTCTCACTACTGATCAAAAGGTTCCCTCCATTTTATGGACCAGGGGTCAAGGTGGGGAGGGAGAAGAGAAGGGACAGGAATGGAAAATTACTAAGGATTATGATAGAGAATAGTGTCCTCAAGGTTACTCCCTCTTCTGAACTCTTGTGGGAGGCTTCAGCCCAAAGCCCGATAGCTCTGAATGGAGGCTCCTGGACTCCGCATGCAGATATCACATAAAAGCATGGCTAGCCAAAGAGGCCTGAGTTCTTGACTGCAACGTTGTTTCACAGGCCTGTCAGGTAAAACCTTTGTAATGGACTCTGTCAGGCCTGAAAAACCATTCTTTGGTTTTAGACCAGGAGCTGGACTCCTCAAAGAGGATTCTGGCCTCACCAGCATGGCTCAGTGGTTGAGCATCAACCTATGAACCAGGAGGTCACAGTTCAATTTTCAGTCAGGGCACATGCCCAGGTTGCAGGACTGGATCCCCAGTGGGAGACATGCAGGAGGCAGGCAATCAACGATTCTCTCTCATCATGGATGTTTCTACCTCTCTCTCTCCCTTCCTCTATGAAATCAATAAAAAATATATATTAAAAAGAAAAAACAAAGAGGGTTCTGTTTTCTTGAAAGGGTTTTCTCCTAGATGAGTAATGTTTCATCCATAAAAATTTATATTTTATGGGTATTTTTTGGTTCTCTTTCTAGTGAAGTAGTATAGGTACAAGTCTTAAAATGAGGCCTAGAATATAAGAAGCACCTAGCATAGGTTGTATATTACTCTTATTTTTAGTATTGCTATTGTTGTTATATAATTGTTGAAATTAGAGCTCTAATATGACAACTTATTCTCTACAGAGTTAGGTAATAATCAATCCTCATACTTGAAGACTTTTATAAAGCATTTTTTGATCTTTATTACATAAATCTGTGAGAACAGGTCACAGGAAGATCATTATTACACACCTTTTGCACCCAGGAAGAATGAGAGTTGCTAATTCACATTCCAAATTAGGAAAAAGTTAAAAAGCTCAGCTATTAGCTGGCAGAACAGTGTCTTGGCTATATATATATTGAGAATCTCATATAAGGCATTGTTTAAAAAACAATCAACAATCACTGCAAGACATATTCAGTTTCTTCTTTTAAACATCACCTAAATTTGTTTAGTATTCAATAAAAATTGGAGCCCCACTTTGTGCCAGGAATTATGTATTTATTAAAGGGTAAGACAAAACAGTAATTTTTTTCTGATCTCCTTAGAAAGTTACAGATAATTAGTGCAATAAACATTAATCATATAAAATATAAATTAAAATACTTAACAGATATTAGTATAAAAGAGAAAAATATGATGCTGTATTGGAGTGACATGAGCGAGCCTAGGGGTAGGGACAGGTGGTCAGGGAAGTTTACCCTAAGTTATAGATATTCACATTGAAATTTAAAGGATGAGTAAAATACATAAATTGTTGAATAATGGCAATGTCTAAGTTTCTTCTAATCAAGGAAACTATGTTTCTAAAACCATTGTTGTTTTTTTAAATTTGGCTATAATTTGGAATCATCTTGGAGATGGAGTTAAATGGATTCAAGATATTTTTTAAGGAGGTGAAATTGGTAGATTTCAATTAATTAAATGTGAGAGGTGGTAAGACTAACTTCTTGGTTTCTGAGTAATGGAACTAGATGGATGGTAAGGAGTAGATTATGAGCTTCATCTTTTAGATATTTGAGGTGCCTTTGATATATCTAAGCAGAGATGTTGAAGAGAGCAGAATATAAGAAAAATTTTCATCTTGATTTTAGATTGGGAACAAAGATCTAAAGTGCAATAGACTTGCTTTACATTAAATATGGTACATTTATATTAGCCTTGTAACTTTCATAAAAATAATTATTTTACTTGTACAAAACACTGTAATAGGTTTGAGACACACAGAGATAATTAAGGTGGTGTCCCTGACCTTAAGTGATTAATTATTTAATGGAAAATATAGGAGAAAAGATGGAGAATTATAATGTGATTTTAAAATGAAGATTCCCTTTAAAGCATCTCAAGGTAGAACCAAATGAAAGAGAAGAAAATCTAGCAACTTTGATCTGGTTGTAATCATTAAATGTTAATCTATTACTAGAAAATATAATATTCTGATGAGAAAGAAAACAAAAACTAGTAAAAGTTTAGTCTGGGGAATCACCCTGAAGAGTCACGGAAATTGTCAAGATTACAATATGATAGTAGCCTCAGATTGGGATATTTTGTTTTCATTCAGCTAGAACTAGAAAGCCAAAAAATAAAAATAGGAGAGTAAAGAGGATAGCAGGAATTTTAATTCATCCATTTGTTGATTAGATATCTATCAGGACCTACTATGTATCAATATACTAATGCTATGATAAGGGGTAGGAGTACAAGAGTAGACAAGGTAGTCATCATTCTGGCTTCACAGAATTTATAGCTTCCTATAATATATAAAACTAGGGGTCCCTCAGCGTGGCCTGAAAGGATTGGGCTGAAACCAGCAGTCCAACCCTACCTGCTGCTCCGTTGTTCTACCGTTCGATCACTGGGGTTTTATTTTATAGGATAGTAAGTTTGCACCAAGAAGAATTATAAAAGAAGAGAAAACATAAGAGTCAAAAAATATCATTAAATCAGTTAAATACCAATTGATAACTGAGAGTGGCTACTATGGCTGCATAACAACTCTGAGTTATTTTCATATATATGAAACAGAATACCTTTGAGCTATTTTCATATATATGGCTTCTCTTGTTTATATTCTTTATTTGTGGAAATCACTTAAGTTCATCTTGTACATTATTACATACAACAGAAGGGTTGTTTGTTTTTTTCAGCAGTAGTACAGGGAAATATAAATGGTTGAATCAGGGGATTTTTTTCCCTGACTTTCAAAGACATTTTATCCTGAAGAAAACTCTAGTGCTAATGCTATTGCACATAATCTAAAGAACAGCCATTACTTCATGGTAATGACCAAACCGTAGGAATAATCACCCCCTAGGGAGCAAGTCTGACAAAGTGAACTGATTTTGCAGGTGGAAATTCCATACAGAACATTATTATTAGAGGGATTCCTGTCACACTACACTCCTATACATGTCCAAGAGGACACCATTCCAATTTAACTCTATAAATTGTATTCAACCTGCCATATGTATTTTTTTATACTTAAAATCCATTACAGAGGTAATATCTACCAAATAAAAGCTGTGCATTTCTAAATAGTTGGCTCTCAGCTGCATTGCCTCTGCCTTTGTTGCTCCTTCTTTTCCTTTGAAGGCTGAGAAAGCGAATAAAGGAAATGTAGTCGCTGGGAACACACCGCCCTCAGACAGTGGATACTTGTGTCCTGCAGCTGGAGATTTGGTGCTATGGTTAGGCTTCGTTTGTTCCATATGAATACAAGCTAATAAATGTAGGGAATTCCATTTGGCACCCAATTAAGAGCTCTCTTGACTCCTGTTATTAAAGCCAACAGGCTATTGAGCGTAAAATTAAAGTTGAACAGTTCAGTTCTTTTTGACGTTGTAACACTGGCTGAAAAATAAGGATGTAAGTCAGATATCATCTTTTAAAGCCCATGGACAAATGAAAAGTGAAAACATCGGAGGAACAAGAGTAAACATCTAAAACTTGAGCATTTACTAATGACATAACATGTAATGTTAAGAGCATACTACTATTCTCTTGCAAATACATCAATCAGTTTGTTGAACACAAGATATTACATTGATTTTAACAGAAAGCTACAAGATTATTATTGCTAAAGCTCCAATGAAGGAGATAATTAAAGCATTAAGCATTTTTAAGCTTTGAAGATGACTTTAGGCAATAACCAGAACATACTATAGGAAATCAATATACTGTAATTGAATGGAAATTTATTTTTTTTTAAGTTGTGCATCCCTTTTAAATTTCCTCTGGATTGTCAGACCATAGAAGATAGTGAATCTAGTTTTGCCATCAGCCGTATGACTTTCTGGAAATATCATGCGCTGCAGGGGCCACTCTATTATTATTTACTTAGAAAGAGCTCAACTGAATAATAGTATTGGGAGATTTTGTGTGCATTTTCTTTACTAGTCTTTGGCTTCATTGTTTAAAACAATAAAAGACAGAAAGAAAAGCAAAAGCACAACCAGACAAAAACAACCTTCTCCACATAGCCAGGGAAGCCAAGTTAATGAAATTTCAAACAGTGAAAACAGAAAAGTTGTTAGATAATCCTCTCATTTGAAACTAAGTGAAATTCTAATTTTAATCAAACGCTATGCCTGTCAATCTTGCTATGCTGCAAAGAATATGACCCATTGTGGATACAAATTCAATTTGGATCTATGTGAACTCATTTTTATTGCCTATGATTGGAGGAAGGGTTATTACAATCAAACAGAACAGCTTGAAGTGAACCTCTGGGAGGTGAATGGATATGAACAGAAATTAAAGAATCTTAAAACTTGAGAAATCTTTCAAAAAGGTGTGGATAATCAACATTTCCTCGTGTGTTGCTGATGTTTACTTCATCTTTGGCCTTTGGTATACATTTTGAGAAGCACTGTCAGGCCTTAGAGTAAATAAACAATGTACCATGCTTATATTTACAAATTTGATCACACAAAGTAGAGATTTCCAGAAATATTTTTCAGAATATCTTGTCCACTTCATTTTTCTACTACTTTCCTTATTTTATTAAATGCCTCTTAAAAAATATATCCCAGTGGAAAGAGCAGAATCTCTTGATACCTAGCTGCCCTTTCAGTAAAATAGTAATGATACCTTTCTCATAGGGTGGTTCTGAGAAGTAAACTAGTATCAGCAAAGCTCTATGCGCTGTGTATATGTCATAATAAGTTTTATAAAAATAATGATGATTTTGCCTTTTAAATTGTATTACCAAAATGTGAAATCATTAGCTATTATATTGAGCCAGCCATTTAACAGTTCTGAGTCTGTTTCCTTGACAATAAAATAGGAATAATATCTTCTCTGCCTACCTTAAATAGATCATATTGACGAAAAGAATTTTTAAACTACAAAACAGCACCACAATTAAAACCCTGAGTCTGAACTTTAAAAGCACTAGTTTAAATCTTAGTTTTCTCTCTTAGCAGATATGTGACCTTAGTAGGGTACTTAGTTTTTGCTTATAATGTAATAATGATAACAGGACCTTCTCATAAACTTATTTTGAGGCTTAAATGAAATCTTTTTTTAAAAATATATTTTATTAATTTTTTACAGAGAGGAAGGGAGAGAGATAGAGAGTTAGAAACATCGATGAGAGAGAAACATCGATCAGCTGCCTCCTGCACACCTCCTACTGGGGATGTGCCCGCAACCAAGGTACATGCCCTTGACCGGAATCGAACCTGGGACCTTTCAGTCCAAAGGCCGACGCTCTATCCACTGAGCCAAACCGGTTTCGGCTTAAATGAAATCTTGTATGAAGAGTTTAGTACCATGGCTGGCATATAGAAAGTGTCACAAAAACTGTAAAAATAATTGTTCTATATAGGAAATAAATATTACTTTACTTTCTTAATAATTTTTGTTATGCCCATTGTTGATATCCAATGAGTGGATATATTTTATTTCTAGTTTTCCAGATAATTTGTATCTTAAACTTTCTATACCTCAAAATTTAGTCTCTGAAAATCCTAGTTCTTGCTGTCCACAGCTAACATTCTGCTAACATTAAGTATTGGAGTCTGTGCATATGAAGAACTGAGTTAAGTAAAATGAATCACCAAACTTAAAATACAGACTGTTGTTACTTAGAGCAGGAATAACTTTACAAGTGATATAATCAAAACACGTGTGAGTCTGATAGAGAACAATAAAGAAAACAAGAAATAGATGAATGGAAGGAAAGATGGAAGAAAGGGAAAAAAAGAAAATAGAAAGGTGATAAACCTTCATCAAGCAGAGGAGAAAATTATGTCTTATAATAAATGTGGGAGAATCTGGCAAAAAATTAAAGTACATAAGTACTTATATCAATTTATTTACTTGACCACCATGCACACACTTGTTATTAAAAGTAAAACTTTAAGGAAGGACTTCAATTGGCTTAGGTCACATACACTATCATTAGCAATTGCTAAAGTCAGAGTCATGAAAATATTGGATCGTTTGGAACACTTTTCTAGGATTGAAAAAGAAAACTGTTCTCCAAAAGTCCAAAGGGATGGGTGTGGTTGGACAAGACATGGCCACTGGAAGAATCAATGGGAATAAAATAAAAAGAGAGGGAAGAAACATCATATATGGTACAAATAATGCTTAAGTCATTGCCTAGGTCTGAAGACAAGATATATCTACCTACTTTACCTACTTCAATTACGTTTTTATTATTAGCTCAAACCCCCCAATGCTAGAATATTTTAGAATTTTTAAACCATTGGCTGTATTTAGTTATGTTGAAGGGAGGACAGAATTAAGAAGCTTGAAATTATACATTTTAAAATGTTTGTCCAGAGCACCACTGAAACAAACTGTTCAGCAAGTTTTATTTATTCCAGTGGTAAATATTTTGACTAGTCAGTACACCAGAATACTGTGGTCAAGTTTGGCTCTAATATATGTCATTTATTTGGGCAAATTGACAATACGTTTACGAAACTCTAAAAAAAAAACCAAAAACTCAAAGGGAGAAAAAATATGAATTTCTCTGTTTACTTTGGCAGCTTAGACATATTTATCTCTGAACAAGATGAGGTAGTAAAAGCTATCCATTCAACTTAGAATTAAGTACTATAATTATAAAATGGATAGTGTTAGGTTTGATAGAGCAATTGAGTTGATACCCTTCCCCTGGGAACTGGCTTTTCAGGTCATTTCACTATGGACATTCCCTTTGCTGAAGACCACTTTTCACTTGCAGTGACCACATTTCATTCTCTCCCCTCCGGGTATGCATAAAGAAGTCTCTGCCCATAAAAATCCTGCCAAAAGTCCTTTAAAAGCCACTGACTCTCCTCACTGGGTGCTGGAGCCAACCAGGCTCAGCCACCTGGTGTGCGGATGATGGAATAAATTTGTAATCCCTCACCACTCTGGCCTTGTGCGTTCCTCCTTTGGCAACCTAACAGATAGCACATTAGAAATTTAGCTCCTCTCTTAATATTGTAGATCACATTTTTCATGAATACTATTTGGTCTAGGAAAATGAAATCTTAAAAACGTAATTAGAAAAAGTACATATCAAGGAATATAATTGAGGATAGAATTTGGTTGACCTCAGAAGAGAACAAAAGCTCAAAAGAAATTTCATAAGTTTTTAACATTGGCAAGAGGACTACAATATCTCTGATAATTAGACTTTCAACACATTTGGATTTGCTAATTGGATCTGTTCTAATTAGACATTTTGTGTAATAAAGAATGACATATCATTGTATGAATTTAATGTGCTTTTACAGTTGGAACCAACAAATCAGCAGCATTTTCCAAATTATTTTAATAAGAAAAATGCTGACTTTTTGTTTATATTGTGGCATCCCTTTCTCTTAAGATATACAAGGTGGAGCAAAAGTAGGTTTACAGTTGTGAATATGCGAAACACAGAGTTTATTCTTGTATTATTATTTATTAATTATTGTATTATTTCCCATATGAACAACTGTTAATCTGCTTTTGCCCCTCCCTGTATTATATACACTTTAGTTTTCTTAATTCAACTCCTTTTGGGGAGCTCAAAGAGAAACTAGAGTTTTAATGGAAAGCACCTAAAGCATTTATTTGTTAGGAATAGTTGCCGGTGTATGGATGACTTTGGAAACCACAAATAAAATGCAATACAAGGAAATAAATCAGAGTCTTTAAAAGGAAGCAGCACAAATCACCATGTGCCCCTACAAACCATTCAGTTAATCCAAACGTCTCTGAATATGACTGAAGGTTGGTCACATTTTTAAAGCATCCAAATGTGAAAGCTCATGGATCTGGCATCAGGATTGATGGCATGACATTTCTCCCCAAGATATACATTACAACGTTCTCTTTGCAGCTTTGCTTCTTGAGCAGTTATCTGCTCATTCAAGTCACCACATCTCTCTTTTCTTCTTATTTCTGAATTGAGAGTCATCCATTTTTATCCTGTTGTGATTTATAGGTAGTAATTTCAAAGCTGGTAGTCCTCAGAGTTTGATATTACAAGAGATAAGAACTACATGAAGATGTAAAATTAAACTAGTATTTTGGAGAGTAAAGAGCAGTGAATCATGGCAAGACTAAGGGGGAAGGCTACTGCCAAAATTACCCAGTAAATTGATAGCACTGACAAAAAAAAAAAGCAAATTATATTGTTTTATGTACTGTGAATATTTGAAATCGACAAAGCCATATACATGACTTTTCCTCAAATAAAAGCAGTAATCCTTTTAACCACATTAAAAATCTTCTTGTTTTTCCCCCCAATAAAAGCAGTGTAAGATGTAATTAAAACCATTGAAACTGTAAAAAATCTAACTTGTGCAGTAATTGCTCTATTAGAACTGACATTATGCTAGAATTACATGCGCTATTATTTTTCCAATTAGTGTATTACTAGGACTGGTATTGGTGTGTTTATAACTTCTCATGAAGTCAGATATCTTCCACAAGTCTCCTAAAGCACGTCTGGTCCTGTCGTATGCCATGTGATGATATGTAAAAGCAGGAAATTGTATTTTTGATTGCTCATTTGCTAGTAAAAAAAGAAAACCTGCAGAGGACCCTTCCTGTATCAGTTATTCCAAGATCTATCACAAAGTTCTCTGGAGGGTCTATACAAGGTGATTGGATTGTTCTTCAGGCGGAAAAGTGACCAAGCTATTTTATCTTCCAGCTTGGGTGCTGGAATCCTGTCACGGGGCTGAACGGGTCGCTGACTGACAAGAAACTGGAGAATAACATGCGCGGCGTGGTCCTCCGTGTGGTGACCGTGCTGGTAAGTCTGGCCTGAGCCTTGTGGTTTTGGCTTCTAGAGGTTAATTTATTCCTCA
The DNA here is from genome assembly GCF_000147115.1 of Myotis lucifugus. Classification (NCBI taxonomy): domain Eukaryota; kingdom Metazoa; phylum Chordata; class Mammalia; order Chiroptera; family Vespertilionidae; genus Myotis; species Myotis lucifugus. The sequence goes on from NW_005871060.1 coordinate 12,974,234, forward strand.
TTTCTTTATGTGTTATTAACTGATGTCAGAATCCTAAAAGAGCTTCAGCAAATACTGGCTCTGCTCTTTCTAAAATATTTTCAATGGTTATGTTTTCTAGCCTTCAATTTGTGTGGATCAGAATCAGGTTTTTGCAGGCTCTTCTTTTAATTGCACTACTTTTTGTCAGTAACTTTCATAAACATTTTAGGCTTGAATTCCCTCCTTCTACAGTTTCTTACACATGATAAAGTGAAGGTATCCCTCAGGCATTCTCTCACTGAAACCCTAGAGTATGCAAAAATGTAGCTAATTGTGCCAAAGGTTGATTTGATCAAAGTTGTACATTCAGTAATACTGAAACTTTAGTCAACACTTTTCCAGTTAGGATCTACTTCAAAGGAAAGGTCATCCAATTGTTTAATAAATATTTATTGATTATCAACTGTATTCAAGTTCAGTGCTAATTACTGGGTAAACTAATGAATGAAATAAATATTATTTTGTCTTTTAGCTCTTATCTAGTGATTCTGTGAATATTAAACGGGTTATACTTATGAAACCTCTACTGTAATTCCATTCACTTGTTAGAAAAACCAATAAATAGTACATTTTATTAATTTATAAATTATTTTCTCCCATAATAACCATAAAATAAGACAGTAAGAGAATTATTCTTAAACAGTAAAATTCTCAAATAGGTACTGTGTAAATGCCATAAAGCATGAAGACTAAAACAATTGCAGAATTAGTAAACAGGAGAATGAAACTGTCTTTTTTATATGTTGATGCTAATTGGATGATTATCAAAGTTTATAATAGCATTGGCTGCCCTTTGTGCATTGTGTAGTACAAATTAAGTAGACTCACTATAAATTCATGGTATTAAAAAAATCTGTAATATTCGCTATAAAAGGACATAAATGAGTAGTTTACCACCCCTCCTTATTGATGCCTACAACTTATTACTGGTTATTGTTTTAATATGATTTTCACTTTTTGGCAAATAATTAAACAATGAACAAACAAAATCAAGACTTAAGTGTGAAGGTGCTGCTATATGTACCCAAGGGTATAGATATGCATTTGCATTGATGTGTTAATACTGGGAAAAAACACACAGAAATTTAAAGTGCAGTAAACTATTAACAGTCTGTTCTCTAGTGATTAACAAGAAAATCCAACTGACAACTGAAATAAAAGACAATATATATGCTTTGCTTTTGTCTTTGAGATTCATATTTTAAGGCAAATTAACCTTATTTAGTCATTAAGAAAATATTTAGTATTTACCATATGGTAGACTTGGTAATCAATAATACCTATTGTATTATTCATCTTATAAGTATATTCATACCTCAAGGTAGGTATATAATCTGGTTGTGGAGAGACACATATAACAAAAAAGCTAAGATGTATTAAATGTTTACTACGTGATACATATTCTACTAATTTGTTTGCATGTATAAACTTATTCAGTTCTCACAGTATTTCCAATAAATAGATAGTATTCTGATCGTAAGAATGTGGTAGAGGAAAATGAGACATGCAGAGGTTGAAAAAAATGTGGAAGATTACAGGGAGAGTAAGTAGCAGAGAGTTGGGATTCAAATCCAGGAAGTCTGACTTCAGATCTCGTAACCTCTTCTTAACATTATATTATAATCTCTGTACTCCTATTGTGATAAGTGTGAGAATTGACATATTTATAGTATTTTACTTGACTTCAGAGTTGGAAATGCTTAACTCTGAATAAGATGAAAGTGAGTTATATAGGGAAAGCCAATTATTTTAAATTCCTTTCCAGGCTGAACAAAACCATTGCTGTTTTATACAAGAAATGGTGTTGCTTCATACAGTGTTAATGCCTCTATGCCCTAGTCTCACCTTTATGACTCATAATGGTCGCTGTTTCCTTCAAGCTCAGCCATGCACAGATCCAGAATACGGTCTGTGGATGGAAGTATAGAAACAATCTGTTTCCTCCAAGTCCTCTGCGATGCAATATAGATTTATCAATTAGGTGCCCAACTGAGTAAAAGGTTGTTACACTTATTACATTCCCACAGTATACAGACACTGTACTTAATACTTTTTCAGGCTTCCTGGTTCTTCCTGTAATTCCTACTTGAATGGAAATTAGCCATGACCTTCTTAATTATTCCTACAAGCATCTTTCAGGTCTAGCTCTTAGTTATATGGTCTTGTGAGCTTCTTCCACCCAACACTGAGGATCACTCTTTCCTCAACCCACCAGCAACTCCAATGTGCCCACTCCATTTGGAAACTCAGATTTGTTCTATATTTGACTTGATTTGGCCACTCAAACAGCACCCCCATGGATTCCAACGCTTGAGAAGGGAGAAACAGATGAGAAGGACCCTGTGTAAAACCTCTGAGGAAAGGTCTATCAGCCTTTATTTTGTTCTGGCTGCAGTCTAGTCCCAGTTACACACACACACACACACACACACACACACACACACACACGCCCGCTTTAATTCTTGGGAAATTTATGCTACCTATGACACAGGTTAATAAAATCAATTTTCCTTACCTAAGATTTGAAACTGCTAATGTTATCACTGTTAATGATACTTCATTGACTTGAAGGAAATAATCTAATATTTATCTTAAACTAAATAATTCAGCACTATATTGGTTATGATCCCAGGAACAAATAAATGGTATACTCAGAGGGTTGATTGAGGATAGTTGAGTAAAGGGATTATTAACAGAGAATGTAAAGACGGTAAAGAAAATCAGCAAGGGATGTTGAAGCGCCAGGCGCTAGATACACAGCAAGCCTTGACAAGCCTGGTGTCTGATGGGGAGCAGTAGTAACACACCTGGCAGTAGCTAGACCATAGGAAATAGACCACCATCATAGCTGCGACCTTTGGTATAGAAAGGGGATAGAGAAAGATAATCAATGCCAAAACCACAATCAGGCAGTCGGAAAGTGGGGGAGGGGTCATCCCAATGTCACTCCTCCTGTCTTTTCATCTCCTTTCATTGTCTGCAGTTGCAAATCCAACTGTAAATCAAAGGACAAGAGGGTCCAAGTAATGAAGACCATGAAGGTCAGCCTCCCAGGTCACAGAGTAGGACAGTGAAGAACACACTCAATCTGGAGGGAAAAACAGAGAAACCAACACCAGCATCTAGTATTTGACCTGACCTGTTAAGGATTTTCATGTGCTGACTAATTTAATCCTTACACAAAATATATAAGAGGTATACAAATTACATGAGAAGGGTGACAATAGGGCACAAAAGAATAAACTAAATTTCCACGTCCATATAACTAACAAGAGCCAGATAAAGTTCAAGTGCAGAGATCCTAGTTCCAGAGGCTATGTCCTTAGCTACTGTGATATTCTGCCTTTGACATCAGAATGACTTTGTATTAGGCTTAAGTTAAATATGATATAACTATTGAGATTGCAAATGTTATTGGATTGGTAACTTAGGAAGATTTTTCTAAATGGCATCTGTCACATAAGAATAAATTTTTAATCAACCATCACCAAAGCCACAGAGATGTCTTAGAAATGGAGGAAAAGCAAGAAAGAGAATAAAATCAGACCCTACAAATTTGGTCTCACTGTTAAATTATTTGTTTCCATATTTGGCCTACTGATTTCTACTTGTTTGTTGCCAGGTGGACTAAGTGTATTACTACAAGGCAGTTTTTAAGATTTTTTTTCCCTTTTAACTTTCTAAGTGTACATGTATGGGTAGCCATAAATGATTAATTATAGCACTGAATTTTTTTCATGGCAATTCACAAAACATTATTGGAAACATCACTGAATTATAAACATCTTCCTAATAATTTAATACTTACAAAATGGAAAGAAGTTGGCAAAAAGAGAAAACAAAGGCAGGCTTGAGAAGCTATACTGTGAGAAGTACAAGATATCTGAAAAACATAAGCTGGCATATAGAGAGCTCAGTAATTAATAATTCCTATTTGTTTCATTGGATTTTGCTTCAAACAGATACATGGCATCTCTAATACAACATGAATTCACTCACAAATTCACATAAAAAATATTTATTGTATCTCCATGTAGGTACTTGGGGTACAACAAAATAGACAAAGTTCTGATTTTTGGGAGTCCATTCTAGCAGGACATCTTTTAAAGCTCTCAGAATATTTTTGAAAACATGCAGTCATTGTTGTACGTTAAATATACAGCACAGTATCACTTTGCCTAAAAGTATCATAAAAGTAATTTTGTATAAATATATATACACTGTAATTGGAAATTTATGGTAAAACTGTGGTGGTAATTGTTTTGTATTTTATAAATTCAAAACATACAGTTTTTCATATTTTAATATTCCTGAAATCAGGATGCACCTTTCAGTTGAAGTCTCCTTGCTATTATAGTTGGCAGTATTTTGTTTGTTTTTATTAGTGGTAGATAAAATGATTGTGCATCTTACAATTGAAAACATTTTAGATTAAATAATGTATGGATGGTATTTTCACAAAATTAATTAAGTTAATGGATATTCCTGGAAAGTTAAATTCAATAAAACTGGGCAAGAAGCCATCATAAAAAGACAGGCTACTTAAAAGAATAAATCCAGAAGAAAAGAAATAACAGTAGGAAATGAAAGCAATTTTTTTTAAAAAAAGGAGAGTAATAGCAATGAAAAGATTACTTTCTAAACTGAAATTGTCACTAGAGTCATAGAAAGATAAAAGTAGAAAGTACACAAAAGCAGCTTATTTTAAACTAATTCAACATAAAGCAACGTGCAAACTATGTGTTGAGAGAAAGATAAGTTTCCTCAAGCAACTCACCACAGGAAAGGTGTAGCAGGAAGATGCCTACTGAGTTCCTTTAAAAGTAATTTCCTTTTTCTAAAATATTTCTTGCTTATTAGTCTTCTTGGAATTTTTTTTAGCAGATCTTATTTCCTTGTGACAATGTACATGTTATATAAGATCATAGAAAGGTAGAACAGTATTCTATAGTACACCCTAAACTATTAGCCTGGATTTATTAACTATTTATTGAGCATATATTGTAAGCTAAGCATTGTGCTAAATCTCAGAAAGGCAAAGATAAATAAGATATAATTCCTGCTTTCAAGGCATTCCACATAAACCATTTTATCAAAACTATTCCAGTTCTCTATCTGAAAATAGAACCTGTGTGTGAAGGCCTCCGAATTAAATACATTTTGGAAAGGCTGGGAAAGAATGATAAAGTTGAAAGAGAGAGAGAGAGAGAGAGAAAGAGAGAGAGGAGATACTACAGTCTTTTTGTGATCTTCATAGGTTTACAGGACAGTTTAATTTAATTTCTTATAATTTATTAAAATTTCTCTGTAACTCTCCTTTTTATATAACAACTAGAGGCCCGGTGCATGGATTCATGCACCGGGGGTGGGGTCCCTCGGTGTGGTCTTCAGGGATCGGCTGAAACCAGCAATCCAACCACCCCGAGGGATGTAGTAGTGTGCCAAGTGGTAGGCCACTGGGGAGGAGCCTGAGCCCAGGCCCGGTCCCGCACTGCTCCCTCTCATCCATTGCTGTGCTGCACCTGCTGCCACCACTCAGTAGACTAGCTACTGCTCTGCTGCAGGCACCGCTGCAGCTGTGCTTGCCAGCTGTGAACCCGGCATCTGGCGCCCATCAGTCAGGCGCCCATCAGTCAGCTGAGCGGCACTCCCGCTGTGGAAGCACATTGACCACCAGGGGGTAGCTCCTGCGTTGAGTGTCTGCCCCCTGGTGGTCAGTGCACATCATAGTGACTGGTCAATGGGTCGACCGGTTGCTTAGGCTTTTATAAAACTTTTATAAATATAGATTGTATTATTGTTAGACTCCCCATCTAAACTATAAGTACTAATAAAATACAAAGTCTCACAATGCCTGGTACATAGAATCAGGTCAATAAACAAAATTAAAATGTTTTGATAACCTGAAGGGGGGTGGGGAGAGAGAAAAAGAAGGAAAAAAAGGGGTGGGGAAGGAGGAAAGAAATAAATCTACATGTGATTATAAAAATAAGAACAAGATAGATACAAGACTATGCCTGGTTAAGTACTCTTAGGATTTTTCATTCTTTGATTTCCATCCACTAAGTTCAAATTTCCAAGAGAGATGGCAAAGGATCATTCAATTATTAAGTCTCTTGACATAGTTGATATTAGAAAATAACTTCACCCATTCACAGTTGTTGCTGGAAAGGGACCTGGCCCTGAGAGGATTTGCCTAGGACCAGCTGGTAGTGAGTGGATTCTTGACTTCATGCAAGAAAGATTTCACAATATGAGTCCAGGTGACTGAGAGTATGTTTATTAAAGCTGGAGACAGTGAAACAAGGAAGGGCTTAAGATAGAAGAAGCAACAGGAGAGAACCTAGACAGGGTTGCTTTGGCTCATCGGTAAGTCAGAGAGAAGGGGGTGTTGGAGACAGGTTCAGGGGATTAGCTCAGGATGAGCTGCTTGATGCCCATTGCTCACTTGATTGCAAGTCTGGTGGGAACCTTTTGACTTTAGAAGATGCATGCCTGTGGGGGAAGAGAGGAGGCGGAGGAAAAGGCTCTGGCATGCTCCTGGGAAGGAGAGAGAGTTCTGGGCCCTTTGCTTTGAGGGATTTTAAAGGCTGGGAGTTTAGAGGAGTATCTCAATATTCATCAGCTTTTCCAGGTGTGCCCTTTTAGGGTCGTGGTCTCTATTGATTGGTCAGCACCAGAGCAGAGGGTCATTAGTCAATGCAGCTGGTCCTGGCATCACCCACCTGGTCTTGCTGCTTTTCTGGGCCTGGAGCTGAAATATAACTGAGGCCTTGATGTTATTTCTAGGTAGATGACCTTCTATATTTGCTTCAAATTGCTGGGCCAGTGTGTTCAACTACCTGTCTCTGTTTCCTCATTCTACTTGCCAAGGAGTTTTCCCAGCTTCTTACTGTCCTGCCTCACAATGTGTTCAAATAGCTGTGTGTTTTTCAGGCAAAGTAGAAAGCTTTTAATTCAAAATATCAAGAATCATTATTGCTAAATAAAACCACATGTGATGAGAACTTACAAGTACCACAGAAATATTTTAATATTCTCTGGGCCTTAGAAGTAGTCATTGTTGTTTGCCCTTTGTTCCACAATATTTTCATTTCCATGTGGACTGATATTTCATAATTCATGTCCCCACAATCTGTGGAAAGCATAGAATTAGACAAAATCAGGAAAATGAATAAATGAGGGAAAAGAGTAAATTAGAGTACAATTGTGTATGTCATGATCTTCAAAAACAAACAAACAAACAAACAAACAAACAGCTATTTAAATAGAAGAAAAGAACCTACCTCTTCTCTTGGATTAATTTTTAAAACTTAACCTGCTTATGTTAAATACAGGTCAAAGTAAATTCAATTTTTTTTCACATTAAGAAATATGTAGGCAACAGGTTCTCAATTTTTACAATACACAAATAAGTATGATAGATATAGTAACTATGTACATCAGTGTCAGATCAAACAACATACTTAGTTTATTCTGGGTATACCATTTAACAAAAATGGAAATAATATGCAATTAACTTTCTTATTGGAACTACTTCAATCTACGTTGTTACCTTTTCTTCACCTAGTCTCCTCACCTCAACACATTCATACTAAAAAGCATTTAACATATATTGTAAAGAGTACTACATGTACTATCAAAATATATCAGTTCAAGTTTCAGTTTTTCTCCTTAAAAGACCATTGAGCTTATAGAAACAAAGGAGCTATTCTGAACCTCAATTTTTCTGTCTGTAAAAGAGGAATAATAAACCTGGCCACACAGGGTTGTTATGAGATTAAGTTATGTGAAAGCAGTTAGTAAAGTGCAGAGTGCTTCTAAATATAAGATGTTATTATATCTGCATCAAGAAAGAAAAAAGATGTGTAAATTAACTAAAGAAAAAAAGCATGAGTGATTATGCAAGCATAATTAATCATAGTCATCAATCTTTAGATTTTTTAGGGAAATTATTTTTTAAAGCCTAAGACAGACAAGCAAATATAAACTGCAGAATCATGACTTTTAGGCCCAGTCTCTGTTAAAATAATTTTAAAACTGACTAATGAAAACCACAATAACTTTCCTGCTCATGAAGCTTATGCTTCCTAGAGGAACAATGAACAGCAATATCTAGTACCAAAAGAAACAACAAACAAAAAGTAGTTGTTTGTAACCTGTGTAAAGCAGCAGCCAGCCTTAAAATACAAGTAGTCCTTTCTGGTGAAGGGTTAGAACAATGAATAGTGGTATAATTGTTTGGGCTGCTTTTAGTATTAATCCAAATTACTAGATGATAGAATTCAAGAACTTGTTACATGTTGTTATTTGGTGTACTGATAATCATTTAAAAGTAAAGACTTTGTTGTGCAAAAAAAAAAAAAAAAAAAAAAAAAACCTCCAAATTATAAACTGTATAGATTCCTAAATGTGTGTCAGTTATATTGTCTCACAGGAACTGTGTTTGGTTTTAGGCTAGCTTTAAATAAACTTCATATGTTAATATAGAACTAATATAATACTGATAATAATAGTCCTGAAATTGCACTGTCATTGGGCTAAGTTTTTTGCTAAGGACATTGTCCAAGCTTTTGCTACTTAGAGACCTTCAGCAGTTTGAACCCGCACAGAAGGTCAAACTTCCCTGAGGTCTCAGCCTTTGAGTGTCTGCACCCTAGAGGCTGGGAGAGTAAGATTGATAAGAGGCGCTACTGGCAAGGAGATGGCAAGGGAGTTGATGGCAAGCTCTGGTAGCTCCCGCAGCAGTGTCTGAAGAGGGCTCCTTTGCAAAAGTCAATAAATAATAAAGTTTGGTCCAGGATCCAGGTAAAAAAGACAACTGTGGCTTAGAAAATTTTCCGGTGGATGTTATATAAAATAAACTGAAAATTGCAAAAGTATGGTAAATGTCATGTAATAACTAGTAAATTTGAAGTATACATTACATAGCATTTTGGTTAAGAACACCATCCCTGGAGGAATTCCATTTCTGAGGTAACAGGGTGAGAAGTTCCATGCAAAATTTCAAAAAACTAATGAACAAATCATAATTATTTAAAGTCTCTGGAAATTTTCCTAAGGGCACACAGAAAATGAGATAATACTTATTCAAGAAAATCTACTAAAACCAGAGTCTTTAGCATCTGATCCTTATCCTACCCCTTTTCCTTCCATCTCACCACCTGCCCTGCTCAGTTTAATGGAAACTCTATGCCAAGAAGGTTTGACCAAGAAGGTAGGGCTCTCTCTTCTAAGTTCCCAATCAAGTTTTATCTAACGTGGAGGGAAAGGCTGTTAGCATTTCTCATACCCTTCAGCTCTAATTTGAAGAAGCTAAATTTCTGCTGAGTGTGGCCAAGAATTTGGGAGCTCCCCTTTTCCCACCTAGCCCAATCTATAGGATGCAGAACCTACTTCAGATGTGGCAAGCGTAGACTATTGGAGGCCTCAATTGGCATCACTCCAACTTGCTCTAAGGGCAGAGGTTCCAAGTCAACAAAGGTAAGTGGAGAAGATCAAGTGCTGCTACCTAAATCAGTAAATACCCAGAGTAATAGCAGAAAGATTTTTCCCAGAGGAGAGAGAGTTGAAAAGAAAAGAGTGAACTTAAGCATTCTCCAAGTATTTGAAACAGAGACTGAGAAAGTTCCTCTTAATTAATAACAACATGCTAAGGTTCCTCTTAATTAATAACAACATGTTAAATCATTAGCCAGATAGTTAACTAACACCTCTCCACCTCAAACTACTCCAAAAAATATCAGAGGAAGGAACACTTCCAAGCTCTTTTTATGAGGCCAGGATTATCCTAATTCCAAAACCAGATGAAGACATTACAAAGAAAGAGAATTACAGGCCAATATCCCTGATGAACATAGATGCTAAAATCCTCAACAAAATTCTAGCAAAGCAGATCCAGCAATATATTAAAAATATCATACACCATGACCAAGTGAGATTTATTGCAGGGATACAAAGTTGGTACAAAATTTGCAAATCAATAAACATGTTACATCACATAAACAAACTAAAAGACAAAAATGACATGATCATATCAATAGACACAGAAAAAGAATTTAACAAAATCCAATACCCATTTTTTAAAAAAATTCTCAGCAAAGTGGGAATACAGGGAGCATATCTCAACATAATAAAAGCCATATATGATAAACCTACAGCAAACATCATACTTAAAACTAAGACCATTTTCCCTAAGAACAGGAACAAGATAGGGATGTCTGCTTTCACCAGTCTTTTTGTTGTTGTTGTTGTTGATCCTCACCCAAAGTTATTTTTCCATTGATTTTTAGAGAGACTGGAAGAGAGAGGGAAAGACAGAGAGAAACATCCATATCAGAGAAACACATTGATTAGTAGCCTCCTTCACCAGCCCTGACTAGGGCCTGGGCTGGGCAGGAGCCTGCAACTGAGGAACATGTCCTTGTCAGGAATTGAACCCAGGACACTTGGTCTGAAGGCCAATGCTCTATCCACTGAGCAAAACTGGCTAGGGCTGCTTTCATCACTCTTATTCAACATAGTACTAGAAGTCCTAGCCACAGCAATCAGACAAGAAGAAGAAATAAAAAACATCCAAATTGGAAAGGAGAAAGTAAAACTATCATTATTCACAGATGACATGATATTGTATATAGAAAACCCTAAAGACTCCATAAAAAAAAAACTACTAGATTTAATAAAGGAATTTGGCAATGTAGCAGGATACACAATTAACACCCAGAAATTGATGGCATTTTTATACACCAATAAGGAATTCTCAGAAAGAGAAACTGAACAAACAATCCCATTTATCATAGCAACAACAACAACAAAAAAATTAAGATACTTGGGAATAAACTTAACCAAGGAGGTAAAAGACTCATACTTGGAAAGCTACGGGATGTTGAGAAAAGAGATAGAGATATAAACAAGTGGGAGAATATACAATGTTCATGGATTGATAGACTCAACACCATTAAAATGCCATGCTAGCCAAAGCAATGTATAAATTCAATGCAATCCTTATTGAAATACCAACAGCATATTTCACACATCTGGAACACACATTCCAAAAATTTATATGGAACTAAAAAAGACCCCAAATAGCCATAGCAATCTTGAGAAAGAATAACAAAGTTGGAGGGATCACAATACCAGATATCAAGTTACATTACAAAGCCACTGTAATCAAAACACCCTGGTACTGGCACAAGAACAGGCATATAGATTAATGAAACAGAACAGAAGCCCCAGAAATCAACCCTTTGAGACAGCATGGATGGACCTGGAGAGTATTATGCTAAGCAAAATAAGCCAGTCAGAGAAAAACAAGTGTCACATGATCTAACTCATCTTGGAATCTAATGAACAAAATAAATAGAGACATACACGCATGGAATAGACTGTGGAATCTCAGAGGGAAGGTGGGGGTGGATGGTGTTAGTGGGTGAGAAGAGATCATATTCATAACCCATGGACACAGACAATATGGTGGTGAAGCACTGAGAAGAGGGATGGGGTGGGCTAGAAGGGGTCAATGGGTGGAAAGGGGGACATATGTAATACTTTCTACAATAAATTTTTTTTAAAAAAGGAAGAAGTAGAGTTTGGACCCAGAATATATTTAAATCCCTAAGTCTCCTACCTGTGAATTTAGGCTGTCTTTAAACTCTCTATGTTTTTGTTTCTTCATCTGTAAAATGGAGATGATATTATCTAACTCATAGAGCTTTTATGAAAATGAAAGGAACTAAAACATTCCCAAAACAAAGGACTTCTAATTTAAAGAGTATAGCACAAAGGAATTGCTATATATGGATGTTAGTTCTTATTATGCACAAAGTGCTAAGGGAGAACATGATAACAAGCATCTCATTCATCATGGGAAGGGAGGGCAGTGGGAGAGGCTTAAAGGATGACAAAATATTTTTTTGAAAAATGAACAGGGATTATGAAGGCATAGATAAAAAAACATGAATATCCAACAATGTAAAGAGTATATGCCAAAAATATGCAGATATCAAAAATATAAAGCATACTAAAAGTAAATTGGAGTTATCACCTGAAGTAAATGAGATTGAAATGCAAAAAAATTCAGCATCCAGTGTTTATGACATTCTTTTTAAAGACCCCTTTAGAGATAATTCCATTAGAAATTTGTGAAAATGAGGTTGGCACTACCCAATTTAGATAATATGCATCAAAAAGTTAAAGATACCATTGCAACAATTTTGATCTAGCATGAAGTTTAGATAATATAGTTCTTATTTTTCTTATGAACCAGTGCAATCAATAGACATAGCTCTGTGTTGTGTACATAATTTTGTTGAAGCAACAACAAGCCAGTTGTAGTTGATGTTTTCTCACATAACATCTTACATGAGAAAAAAGGGGAAAATGTGATTTTTATAAACAGACACTTGAGAACAATTGGCCTGTGCAAACAATGTAATTTATAGAAAAACAGGGATATGTGTTCACTCAGTGCTGACTGAATAAAATCATCATGACAACTGGGTGCATGACAATGGCTTGACAATTTCTTACTGTTTCTCATCACACCAATTCTTAAGATGAGAGCTGTCAAGGACACCTGTGAGAACCACTATTGCACTGAGGTAAACTTGCATGACCCAACTTTTTTTCCTTTTGAAAGCTAAAACCTGAATTCTTAGACTAAACAATGAATAAATATTTCAGAGATGTGTTTTACATTTTCTTCTGGAAAAAAGTAGGTTTACTACTTATCTCTAGAAGTTTCAGAAGATATTGACAGTTATTTGGAAATTCAAAGATGTAGAAATAAGGAGGTCTACATTGATTTTCATAACCTCTGCAACATTCCAACCCATTATCTGAACTATATTATACTTTAATTTCAGAAGAACATTATACCACTGCACGTGAAAGAAACCCAAATGTTAAGGTGACCTTAAAGTTTTAAGTCATCTTTTGTTAATGCAGTAGTTTTAGCATAGTTACAACACCACAAAATCAGTTCTACAATTCCTCATTAATGAACATGAGTATAAATATAAAAACAAGAGAGACGCTTCTGATATAGATTTTACTTTTTAGAAGTAAAAGATTAGTAAAGTAGAGACCTGGTGCACGAATTTGTACATGGGTGGGGTCCCGAGATGGGGGAGACCAGGACACAATCAGCCCTCTGGGTGGGCAATGGGATGCCTTGCTGGCCTGGGATCCAGATCCATCCCACTGACATTTGCGCCAGTTGTCGGGAGTCACCTTTTATATCTTTCTTCCTTGCGGAGAGTCTAGGGAGGGGAAGTGATTGTGTTGCCTGAGGCCGACTTCCAGGAGGCCTGTGGCGCTATTGGATGGTGCCATCGGCGCTGGTCCATCAGTGCCTGGCCCATTCTCTGGAGATTGGACCTGTAGGACTACTGAGGGAGTGAGTGGCTGTCGCCGGGCTGGTGGGCCACTGGGATGGGTCTGTCAACTGAGTGGCACTCCCACTGTGGGAGCACACTGATCACCACCACGAAGCAGCTCCTGCGTTGAGCATCTGCCCCCTGGTGGCCAGTGTGTGTCATAGCAACTAGTTGACCACTTGTTCCAGTTGTTCCAGTTGTTCGGTCGTAAAGGTCACTTAGGCTTTTATATATATAGATTAATAACCATTAAAACTTATAGATATGTCACCAGCTAACATTTAGGGCACACTCACTAGTAAATCTTATTCTTGGTGTTTTCGTATCTCCAATCTTCATGGAGCCCTCAAGATTATTATTATTTTCATTCTGTAATATGTCTGAGTCCTGGAGTCAGTTCAATATCTTCTTCAAGTTACATGTGTGATAAAAATAAGCATTGTATCCTTGTTTGTCTGACTCCCTGCCAGCCAGAGGGAATAACAAGGACTGGATCAATATTTTGCAATAAACAGCTAGAAAACCAAGGAAAATATGGGGGCAGTAGGGGAGATACCCTTTCAGATATGGGTCAACAGGTAAAAAAGGACTTTGATTCTTAAGTAGTTGGAAACAACTAAATGATCCCAACAATCACCTGAGATTTCTTGTTGCTGGTAATTTCCATACTGCAGGCACAGGAATATGGGTCCAAAACAGTTTGTCAACCTGATAGAGTTGAGAAATTAGAGATCAAATTTTGGGAAGGCCGAGGTGGCTTGCATTTTTTGGTAGATGTTCTGGAAAAGAGAGAGCTACCTGGGAATATATTTACAGAAATTTGCTTAGAGGTCTTGGCTGACTATTAGATTATACATACAGACAGAGAAACTCTGCAAAGCCGGGCTAAGAGTGACAGGAAGCTGATGACTTCCCAGAGCTCACATATGAAGTAGAGACTAGAGAAAGGTTTCATTTGGGGGGATCTGATTGTACCAAGAATTAAAATGGCTATACAAAAAACATATATTTATCTTTGAATTATGTATTAGTAATTAAGGTATATTTAGGTGAGCAAACTTATATAAAGTAGGATACTTCTACAATTTTACTATTTCAGTTTTAAACATTGTCCCGACCTCTCAAAAAGTCCAGCTATCATAAGGAAGATGCATATTCATCTGCCACTCCTGACCACCAAGAGCATGTTGATATCTTGCTGTTCTATAGCTGACATACATTAACATTGGGCAAACCGAGGCAAAAAAGGAAAAAGAAAGTCACAGTAGTTGTCTTAGAAATCTTCCCAATCAATAGGCAAAAATAATGTTTGAATTAAAATATAATAATTAGATTTCAATTTACAAAGGAATCAATTTTGAGAAAGCCTTGTATGCTTTCCCAGTCTCTCTCCAGGAGCCACGGCGTCAGATGGCAGCCTTACCAATGGGGAAGCTAGGCCTCAAGTGGGATTTGGATTCTTTCAAAGGCACAGTCACAGGTTTTGACCAATAGGAGACAATTTATCAAATCACCATCCATAGCATTCAATGGAACTCTAGGGTAGCCTGAAATGAGAAGAGATACCTCCAAAAAGAACAGTTTACTCATCTTCCAGTTTCTAGAACATGAACAGCTATTAAAATTCAGCTCCCTATGGGGAAGTCAGAGGCAGTCAAGGAGAGAACCACCATTCTGCATGGAGGTCCCTGAAATGGGAAAGTTGATCAAGGAAAGGAAGTAAATGCATTCTCTTTCAGAATATACTCCCCTTGGGTTTTTAATGATCAGTAGAAATACAAAGAGGTTGAGGGTTTAGGTATCATTTCACAGCATCTCCATGTAAACTGCGTGCCAATTAGTTTTTAACCTGAAAACAAAAAGGCCATCATGCTGGAATGAATTTGTGATTCTTGCATGTTTAAAATCTTTTAGCAAACATTTTCAGGTTTTCTAGATGAAGTTAGCATGAGGAAACGAACTTCACATTTTGGGTGTTTATTTTCCTTTGGTAAATGTGAAGGAATTCTTCTTTTCTTCTTTTTTACTTTTCACCTTTGCTAGTGGCATGATTTTTGAAATGGGAAAATGAAATGTTCAGACTCATTTTTTTCCATCGATTGTTATGTAGGGTAATGTACTCTGCAGTTCAATTAGAAATAACAAGCTGCTATGTTGTTCTGAGCCAAATGTAATCTCCAAGACCATGGTCAATAAAGCACTCAAGAAAATGAAGAATTGAGGCTGAATGGTCTGAAGACTACTGGGGAATAAAGAAGCAACCGATTAGCATTTGAAAGCAAGTGTTTTTTATTTTATTTTTTTAAGTCAATGACAATAAAAAAGGATCACCCATCAAGAACAAAGAGTTTGAAAAATATCTAACCTTTGTTTTACACGTTCTTTCAAAATTTTAAGAATGACCTTTAGTCATCAGCCCCAAGAACTAAGAAGCATTTCAATGTAATGTGATGTTCCATTTGGGGACACTCCTAGAGTATCTGCTGAGGAATGCAAGAATAAATAGGGCCAATGCTGGTTTTTGTTTTTTGTTTTGTTTTGTTTTTGTCACTCCTAAGTGACATTCGCTCCATTTAATGAAGGATCTCATAGGGGTAAATGTCAGGGCTTGTTTTAGACTAAGCATTCCAATTTATTATGCAATAAAATGTAGCAATGGGGAAAAAACGTTTCGCGTTATCGTTACATTTTCTAGTAAATTGTGGGAACCTTCCTCTAACTCCTTAATATGTGTCCCTATAATTAATTAAATACTGTAGTACATATCCGCAGTCCTGATAGGACTGGCACAGAAGTCATTTTAGCCTTATTAATTTTAATGACACTTCTAGTAATTTTTATATGCTTCTTAATTTTTGAAACACAGAATATTGTCTTTGTAGCTTTAAGTTCAGAACTCCCTACCATCTGTAAATCCCCACAGATTTGTTTCTTGCTTTTAAAATCAGCACCTTTCTGCTTTCTGCTTTCTACTCTTAAGTTTCGGCTTTCTATGCAGGAGATCTTTTCTTGTAAGTTTCCTGCTGTGCTTCGTAATAAAATCAAAAGAAAAAGGTATATCCTTCAGGAAGCATTCAGCTCACTAGAAATAGAAAACCTGTCACGTTATTCTTAAAAACCTTAGATCAGGCGAGCCAGTAGCAGAAATAGTGAGTGTACTTTCTACAAAGGGTACAGAGTGGGGTTGGTGAAAGTATTGTGTGCCTGTTCTCTCCAGATCTCCTGTTAGAAAAGAGAGTATCTTTGTTCAAGAAAAAGGCTTGAGACTTTGGGGAGAGAACTATTTTTTACCGTCCTAGGTTTGATTGATTGGGGGGGCCTATGAATTAACTGGAAATAGATGAACAGAAGAAAAGTTAAGGTTTATTTACAAGTCACTCAGTAATGAATATCTTGCTGACTACCCAGAGGTAGAGGTTTACATACCAGCTTAACAAAACAGTAGTGGTGGGAGTAATTTTAGAATTTACAAGAAAGGATGGAAGGATATATTGTTGGTTTTGTTGTTGTTGTTGTTGTTGTTGTTGTTGTTGTAATAATGGGAATGAGAAGTTTGTCTCCTTCTTGGACTTTGCAGGAAACTCCCTTGGGGGTAGGGTTAATGGCAGCTGTCTCTTCAGGAGGCTCTACCTCAATCAAATAAGGGACACTCAGATAAGATTTCAAATGTTTTTACTTTAAAATAATGTGTCTACCAAAACTATGATCCCATTGTCATCAAAACTAGGTAGTTATTAATATTAGTTATAGGAAGAAAGCAAAGGGGGAGATGAGCACATGTGCAGTGAAGTTGGGTTGACATAGGGAAGGTGATTGTCAGTCTAACCCTGGAAAAAGATAATTGGCTAAGGGGGTAAAGCCACTTCAAGCACACAAAATCCTGAAGGGTTCATTGGTTAAACTCTTGGTTATAATCCCCAAAGAATTCTCTCTCTTTTGCTTACCCCTTGCCCTCTTACTCTCTCTTGCTCCATGACCTGCACTCACCCTGTGCTAGCCTGCAATGTGTCCTTAAGCAGACCCTACACACAATGGCCATGCAGACCCTACACACAATGGACTGCAGCTGGGAACACAAGCTGAGCCAGCCAGATGCTGGACTGGAACATGTGCTTTAATATGGAGTGCAGGCTCTGGGCAGTGTCTTTAATCCTAGACCTGCTAAAGACATTGGACTTTTTCCATGGCGAGACTGCGGGGGATAGGACTTGGAAGGGAGCCCACTTGATTTTACATCATGAGTAAAGCTTTCCACAAAATCCCATCCTCCCATGAGGGCCTTAGGAATTCTTTTTCTAGCAGCACCCCAGGAACTCCAATTTCACCAGTAACAGGTGGGGACACAAAGGCACCCCACCGATAACAATCCCATCAATATGCTGGCTAAAGTTGACCTACGATTTAGCTGAAGAACAACGTATAAATAGCTCTACTCTAGAAATGAATGGGGATTGAGGAATATAGAGTGGAGAACGAGGGAGATTGATTTTGATATCACCATGTATTAAAACACTGTGGCTCAAGCTCTTTATCTTTTATCTACCATGCAGTGTCTGTACCTCCTCCACACATCCCAGAATGCTGATGAAGGCCACCTAAGTTAATGGTTAACATCAGATAACACTGAATTCAAATTTCAATCTTTCTTACTAGCTTGTAAGCTCAGGTATATTATCTATTATATCCCAGAATCTCAGTTGTCTCATTTGTAAAATGACAATACTAAAACCAGACTATTTCAAGAACTAAATGAGGTGATGAATGTAAAGTGATAAGGATCATAACAGGCATAATGTAAATTTTTTGTTGTTATTTTTCTTCTTTCTCCTCCCCCACTTCCTTAGCCTGAAAATTTGCTCTGGGTAAAAAATCATTCTTTGTCCCTGAATCTCCTTTATTCTACTATTTTTTTTTCTCATTCAAGTGTCTCAGATTTCAGTTCTGTCTTCCCTTCATTATTTATCTTTTGTCTTCAAACCACTGGCTTCAATTGATTTCTATTTTCACTTTGCCAAAGAAACTGCTTTCAAAAGGTCTTCATGATCTCCTATTTAAATGAAATGGATTCCTTAAGGCCTATCTCTCTGGGCTTCTCACTGCACTGGAATCCACCATGACTTACTTTTTAAACAAATTTATAACTTTTAAATTTTCAGTTGATACCAAGTATTATATTAGTTTCAAGTGTACAGCATAGTTACTTCTTCCTGAAATCCTGTTTTCTCTTGCATCTTCTTCCAACAGTGTCTTCCTCTGATTCTCTTCTGCCCTCTCTTCCTTCTGCCTCCTTCACTGGAGTCTCCTTTTCCAGAATTTCATCCTGACTCTTTCTATACTTTATCCCCGAGTGACTGCATTTACTTTCATGGAAATTATAAATAAATTTTTATTTCCATCCCCCCTCATGCTTCACTCATTTAGCTAACAAGTGTTGAAACAATTATTACATATTCAATGGCAAAAACTTAGAAAATGTAGAAAATAAAAACTAACAACACAATCACCCAATTTGGTGGAGGGACTTTGGAAAGTAAATAATTCATGAGGATGGAGCCCTCATGAATGAGAGTAGTGCCTTCATAAGAAAAGGCATGAGAAAGATGATCTCTCTGCTCTGCCACATGGAAAAAGGAAGCCAACTCTCATCGGATATGAGATCTGCCAGCACATTGGTGTTGGACTGTCCAGCCTCCAGAATTATGAAAAATAAATTCTTGTTGTTTAACGTGGTTGTTTCTTATAGCAGTCTTAACTGACTAATACATACACACACTCATTGACAGTTTTGTACATTGTTCTTCCTGTTTAGCAATATACGTGAATATTTTTAATGTAAGTAATATTTGTTTGCAAAACAGATGTGATTCATAGTTTTTGTTTGTTTGCTTTGGTTTTGTTTTAGTTTGTTAATGAATTATCTTTTAGTTTCCTCAAACTTCCATTAATTTATTCAAGGTAGTATATAATTCCCAGCATGTCAACTGAAACTCAGCATTTTCATTTCTCATTTACTAAAATATGTTGGAATGCAAATGAAAGTTAAGTTTTTCCACTGGTATTTTTAATCTCTCTATAAAACAAACAAACCAATCCCAAACCTCAATTTGTCATTCTTTGTTTTAAAAAAGTACCTGCGGCCCAATTTTGAGCAGATGATCATATATCAGGGCATTGAGACACTGAGGTTGACAACTGAATTTGCTGTGTAGTAGTCGTATCATACAGACACACTTTTTAATAAATGCAACCCCTAATTATTGGGCATTGAGTTTGTTTTCCAGTTTTCACAAAAGAAGTTGCAATGAAAACCTACTTCTTTACATGCTTGCTGGTAAATATTAACATTTTTTTTTTGCCCTAACCGGTTTGGCTCAGTGGATAGAGCATCAGCCTGTGGACTGAAGGGTCCCAAGTTCAATTCTAGTCAAGGGCATGTACCTTGATTGCAGGCATATCCCAAGTAGGGGGTGTGCAGGAGGCAGCTGATCGATGTGCCTCTCTCATTGATGTCTAATTCTCTATACCTGTCCCTTCCTCTCTGTAAAAAATCAATAAAATATATTTTAAAAAGCACACCAAAAAAACACATTTTTTGCCCTTGCCAATCTGATGCATAATAAATAAAATAACTCATTTTAATTTGTATTTTCCAAAGGTGTGTTAAGAAAACAGAAATAAATAGTTCTCTCTCACTGTTTGCCTCTACCTTCGAAACATTTGACTTCTCAACAAATCCATCTTATTACCAAGTTATGATCAGCTCAACTTCTTGTTTATTGCAAAGGACTTTTAATTGATTTCCTAGTTTCTATCCTTGCCCCTTCCAGTCAGTTGTCAATAGTCAACTGTGTAGTAAACTGATAAATATATCAGACTAGAGTCCCAGTGCACGAATTTGTACACGGTTGGGTTCCAGCTGACCTGCCCCAATTGGGGCTGATTGAGCCAGACCAGCAGGGGGGAGGGTCTATGGGTGGTTGACAGGCCAGCAGGGTGGAGGGGGCCATGGGTGGGTTGAACAGGCCAGCCTCGCCCCTGATCAGGGGGAGGCTGATTGTGTGTAGGGCCGACCTGGGGGAAGGGCCATGGGTAGTTGGCTGGCCCGCGTTGCCCCCAATCAGGGTGGGGGGGCGACCGGGTTGGGGCTGCTGGGGGGAGGGGCCACAGGAGGTTGGCTGGCCGGCCCCAACCCCGATCAAGGTGTGGGGGCCGATTGGGGGTGGGGCCAGCCAGGGGGAGGGGCCATGGGCAGTTGGTCTGTGGGCCCTCCCCCCTGGTCAAACTCCCGGTTGAACTCCTAGTTGAGGAGAAATTTGCATATTAGCTTTTTATTATATAGGACTAGAGGCCTGGTGCACAAAAATTTGTGCACTCGGGTGGGTCCCTCAGCCCGGCCTGTGCCTTCTCACAGTCTGGGTCCCCTCAGGGGCCCTTCCCACTGGCTGCTGTCACCAGTTTTCCTCTGGCGCCCGGAACCCAGGCCTTCACTCTTCGCTCGGGAGGGGCCAGCACAGCAGGCTTCAATCTGCGCTGGTCGCTCGGGCCCCTGGGGTGGGGCCGGCACGGCGGGTGAGGGGCTTAGCTCTTTGTGGGCTTTGCCCTTTCCTTGCCACGCCGGCCTTCGCTCGCTGCACCTGCCCGGGGCCAACAGGCTTCGCTCCGTCGCTTGGCGCCTACATATGCAAATTAGCCGCCATCTTTGTTGGCAGTTAATTTGCATATAGTGCTGATTAGCCAATGGGAAGCGTAGCGAAGGTACGGTCAATTACCCTTTTTGTCTTTTATTAGATAGGATGATATTCCCCCTCAGCTCACAGCTCATAAGTTTGTCCATCTCAGTTGAAGAAACAGCTAAAGTCATCACAGAGGCTTAAAGCTCCACCAGAAATACACCCTATACTTCTCAGACTTTTCCTATATGACCCTAGCTCGCTCAGTTCCTGCCATAGTACTGTCCCTTCTGTCCCTTAAAAATATGAGAGACACTCCTACCTGACACATTTGCACTTACTCTTTCTTCAGTCTAGACTGCTTTTCCTGTGGAACCTTTTCCTAATTAAAGGTGCAACCCTGTCTCACATGCTCTTTGTTCTTATTATTTGTTTAGTTTTCCTCCACAGTATTTATCAGCATCAGGTGTAACACACACACACACACACACACACACACACACTATTTTGTATATTATCTATCATTCCCATTAGAATGTAAGTCTAGAACTAGCATGTTAAACTCAAAGGCTAACATGGATCAAATAAACAAGGTTTAAGTTTATGTGGGCCACAAAAAAAACAAAAGCTTCAATTTATTTCAATAGAGACATGTTGAATACAAAGGGATAAAATAAATGAGTAATAATCAACATTAAATAATAGAACATTTTAATAAAAATTAATATTTTTTCTCAAACATTAACTTACCAGACACTGAATAACTGCACAAATTAATAAGCATAACGCAAATAAACCTATTTTTCTTGTTCTCTGAAAGTGAAATATTTCCTGATTTGCACACCAAATAAGTCAGTCCAAGATTAATGACGTGGCAATCGGCTGCTAAAATATTCACGTCTAGTATTAATGGAGAGAAATGGTGCACCTGCATGTAAGGCATGTAAGGGAAATGAATGCAGCATGATTATAGTAATCAGTCTTTAGCAAATGTTGTAGTTCATTATTAATAATCTATACTAATAAAAGGGCAATATGCTAATTAGACCAGACATCTTCCGGATGACCATCCAGACGTCCTTCCGGACAAAGCTACCATGGCAAGGCCAAAGCAGAGGCAATTAGGGGTGATCAGGCTGGCAGGGGAGAGCAGTTAGGGGGATCAGGCAGGCAGGCAGAGTTGTTAGGGGTGATCAGGCAGGCAGGCAGGTAAGCAGTTAGAAGCAAGTGGTCCCGGATTGTGAGAGGGATGTCCGACTGCCAGTTTAGGTCCAATCAACCGGCAGTCGGACACCCCCCAAGGGATCCTGTATTGGAGAGCATGCAGGCCGAGCTGAGGGACACCCCTCCCATGCACGAATTTTGTGAACCGGACCTCTAGTCTATATATATAAAAGCCTAAGCGACCATTTGACCCTTTGACCATTCAACCAGAAGCTATAATGCACACTGACCACCAGGGAGCAGACGCTCAATGCACAGGCATGGAAATATGGAACAGACTGATGAATCTCAGAGGGAAGGGGGTTGGAAGAAATTAACCAAAGATTTTATATGTGTACTAGAGGCCCGGTGCACAAAACCATGTACTGGTGGAGTCCCTTGGCCTGGCCTGCAGGGATTAGGCTGAAACTGGCAGTCCGACATCCCCTGAGGGGGTCCCGGATTGCAAGAGGGCGCAGGCCAGGCCGAGGGACCCCACCAGTGCATGATTCTGTGCACCAGGCCTCTAGTTATATATAACAGGATATTATAAAAATTAAGTTATGAAATTTTTATTGAAATGTTTCTTACATACTGTTATCTTGGCTGGGCTTCAAAAATATTTGTTTCGGGCCGCATGTGGCCCAAAGGCTGTGAGTTTGACATGCTTGTTATAGAAGGATAGAGATGTCTGCTTATTCTTTACTTTGTTCAGTACTGTATTCTTAGTATGTGCCTGACAATAACACTTTTGAATGACTGAATAAATATCTGAAGTTCTGCTACTTTTCTGTCAGGAATATTATTTTGGATAGAAATACCACTAGTCCTAAATATTCCAAGTTTAATTTTATATGGATTTTTACTATAGTCTAATATTTAGTTAGCTTTAGTTTATATTAAACATCTTATAAGCCAACACTGACATTTATTATTGTTCTTGACAGTACTGCAACAGGAATACAATTGCATAAGTCAAAAGGTTTGTAAACATCATCATCATTCTGAAGTCAAATGTTACCATGTTCTTCAATTAAATAGTTTGTAGAGTTCTGATAGTTAGTACAGTCAATCACTCCTTACAGCTATAATATGCTCTATCTTAAAACATATTCTTTGCCAGGGGTTTTAATCCAGCATCTAAAAGGGGTTCAGGAATCTAGAGAAGGCGCTGCGTGTAAATTAATAAAGAGTTCAGAGACAAAACATAATTTTGGAAGACATTTTGGGGAGTCAGAGAATACTTAGCTAAAGGAAATAAGTTCTCTTGAATCTCTGGACCCCTTGCTTTTTATTAACACAAATTGTCCTAACGCAAGGTAGATATACATATCAAAGGCCAAGGTTTAGTATACAGAATCCATTGTCAGCTTGGAGGAACTGCCTCCAGCTGTTCAGGTGTTTGGCCAGTAGGAGGCAATAACATGTAGATTGAAATGCCCTCAGCTGTCTGACAATAAGCAATCAGTTATGCATCCTTTTCAGGTTTGGGAAAATGCCCTCAGCCATTTCCAACAGGCAATAACATATGTGATTCAGCCCTTGCTGAGTCCCCAAGTTCCATCAACCTTCTGATGAAACTCTTACATTTATGACATGCTGGAATTAGCTTCTGGCAATTCTTGATAGTTTTTCTTGAAATATCTGCCCTTACAAAATACTCTGTATCTACAATACTTATGGAATAGGATTGACTCTTACATGTGGCTATGCACTTGTAAGACTCATTTAGGTGTTAAATTTAGCAAAATAATGAAGACTTGGACTAAACAAACAAATAAATATATTATCCAGCACTCATATTAAGAAAGCAAACTGAGAGTCTGGTATTTCTATGTTTATATATGGTAATTCATTGCATATCCCTGTGACTTACTTTTCTTCACTCCATGCAACTCAGATATTCGTTTCCTTTACAATACCTAGACTCTTTATTCCTCTCCAGATTTTCCTCATTTGTTTTCCTATCCTGGTGTCTTGATATCTTTTTAATAACAAATTTTATACTTTTTACCTTTTTTTAAATTATAGAAATTTTTAATATTCATATGTGGTCTGTAAAAAGTAACGAGTTTTTTTTCAGAGAATGATGATCATTAATTCCACATGCATCAAAATGGAATGTGTCATCTCTAAGCAAAATATAAGCTCATATACTATGCATAAAGACAACTATTGTTTGCTTCACTCAGGAACATGTTTAATGGGTGGGAAATTTTTAAATAGGCTATTAGAAATATTCTCATTCTTTTTTAATGTCTTTGAGTTGTATGAGCAGAATTGTAAGACATTTCCAGTGACTCATTCCTGGTTTTAGCTATCTGGCATTCTGTGAAACCATGCATATTAAAACCTCTTAACAGCTCTCAGCAAATTGTTGGCACTAGAGCTTGTCTTCTGTACCTATCAAAAACTCCAGGTGCTTTTTTCAAGCTCTCTCACTAGCAAGCAATCTCTATATATAAAAGCCTAATATGCAAAGTGTCCCCTCAGGAGTTCGACTGGGAGACTGGGAGACTGGGAGTTTGATCTCTTGTTATGACATGCACTCAACACCAGAGGGTGACGTGGAATGAAGGAAGACCCTGGCTGGCAGCCAGCAGCTGCTAGGGACCCTACCCATGCACAAATTTTGTACACTGGGCCTCTAGTATTACACAGTTATTAAAATATGAGAACTAACTAAAAAATATGAAAGTTGCAAAGAGTGTTGTAAATCACTAAGCAATTAGCATGAGATTTTTTAAATGACTGAGTACAAATTCTGAATTATGAAGTTATTATCTAATAACCCAACAAGTGATGTGAATAAATCTATGATAATATGAAAATTATCAACCACTGAAATGCTCTTTTCTACAAGCAGGTCTGTGCATCCTCATGCTAATGCACTTAGATTGATAAACTACAGGCATTCTGTGAAAGCTTCATTTATTCCAGTTGCTGAGGATTGTGCTCAGAGAATTTGTCATCCAAATGATAAGCAAATCGAAATATGCCACTTGTTTTCATTTAATAGTAGGCAGGTTTTCACCAGCTTAGACTCAGTCGTATTATTATTCTTTGAAACTAATTGCCAGGAAATGAATTTTATTATTTTCTTTTATTATTTTCTTTTCTTCTCTTTGTCCCAATAATGGAAGACTCAAAGCCATCTACATACACTTTGAAAATATATGTTGAATATAATCTCCTGTCAACTGTGTGTTTGCAAAGGCCCCCAAGTCCTTGATTCTACTGTAATTCATTCTATACTCAGCTCTCAGAATTACTTTCTAATTATGCTATTTCCCTTTTATAGTGCTCCACTTCCCTGTCATATAAGACAGAAACTTTCATATGGCTTCAATGCCCTCCATTATCCAGTCCCACTTAGGATACTTTTTTAAAATTATTTTTGTTTATGCCCTATATAATAAAAGCCCAGTGACCAAACAGCAGAATGACCAGAACAACAGGTCGACCAGTCGCTATAATGTGCACTGAGCACCAGGGGGCAGACGCTACATGCAGGAGCTGCCCCCTGGTGGTCAGTGCACTACCACAGTGGGAGCACCGCTTGGCTGACCAGGATGAGCCCCAGCCTCCTCCTCCTTCTTGCTTCCTGCTGCCTCCTCCAGATGCCCGCAGGCTGCGCAGCGCCACCACCAGGCTCGCAGAGCTGACCCCAGAGGTTTGTGGCCGCTGCAAGACTGAGGCTTACTCCACCGTTTCTCAGTGCTATTGTCCCTGGGCCCGGCCCTGACCAGATCCCCTGGAGAGGCGAGTGATCTGGCTCCACAGAAGATGCAGTACCACGGAGCAGCCACTCAGAGGGCTGGTCTGCAGCCACTCAGCTGACTGGGATGAGCGGTGCTACCACAGCAGGCAGATCTCTGCAGGCCACGCCCACCCCCCCACCAGTGCACAAATCCCATGCACCGGCCCTCTAGTTACAATATAAAAGCCATACAGAAAGAAAAGCTTAAACCGTTTATCAATGAATAATAAGTAAAGTCCACCTAATCACTGTCCAGAATAAAAAATAGAATAGTCTCATTACCACGGTAGCTATGTTTCCTTGTGTATGTTTCTCTCCACATCCTTAATTATCAGACTGCCTCTCATTCTGCTTTTCAGCTCTTCACTCTTTCTTTGGGAATATCTATTTGTTTATCCTCTTGTACCTTAGGTTTTAACTCTGAACTATAAAAGGTCACTAATTCTTTCTCCAGCTGTTTCTAATCTGCTGATAAACTCAGTCATTAAGCTGTTAACTTTGATCATGATCTTTTCTAATTCTTAAATTTCTACTTAGTTCTTTTTAAATTCTGCAGTGACATATCCTATAGTCCAATTTCTTGTCAATTACAAAATCCCCTTTAAACATAATAAGCATGTTTATAATATGCATCTGAAAATTTAGTGTCTGAGTTCTAAAAGATCTATTTCTGTTGGATATTATTTCTGCTGGTTCTCTATATGAAATGCAATCTCCTTTTATATGATATCTTGGACTTCTGCTTTGAACAACTATTTAAAGCAGGGGTGGGGGATGTCTGGCCCGAGGGCCATATAAGGCCCACAAAATCACTTGGTCTGGCCCTGTCAAGGCATTAAAGGTGAGTTAATTAAAAGTTTGACCACATATAGCAGGGTAATTTTTAAGTTGATAATTTTGTAGGGCCCACAAATGATGTTATAAATATCCAAATGGCCCTTGGCAGAAAAATGGTTCCCTACCCCTGAATTTTAAGGGAATAAAGTATGATCTAAAATGAAGATACTTTCTTCCAGAGAGGATTGTGTTTTATTTTGTCATGCATCTGGAGTCTCTACAAGTCTCATGTCAACTTAAATTGCATTAAAATCTGAGACAAATTATGTTATCCTTATCCTAGATTTTAATTCATAGGTTGAAAAATTCAAGGTCACAGGAGATAAAGTTGAAGTAAGTAATTATGATGCCTTCCTCTTCTGTAACGTGTTGTGTGACCTTAAGTTGAAACTTTTGTTTCTGATTTTTCTTATCTGTTAAAATAGTACAAAGTGGGTTAACCCAAAATGGTGATTTTCCTTTTCTTTTAGAGTCTATTTTCTTTCTCTGGTGTTTTGTTTGTCCCAGTTATGTTGTACATTGCTTTTGTTTTGCTTTATATTTTTTGAGTACATGACTTTTCCTAATACTAGGTTAAAATTATTTTGAAAATGGTACTCATGAGTTTTTACCATATCTCTCACTATGTTGAGTAGCTGCTCAATGCATGTTAAACAGATGAGTCAATGAATGAACAAACTTTGAAATAGGTGCACAGATAAAAATGATTAAACCAAGCTTAGTATTGTTGCCTTAGAAAAGGAACAAATTTCTTTTCTATTACAAGTTCCAAAACTTCACTGACAGTTATATAAGAGTATAGCACATACAACTATGTACAGTACATAATACTTGATAATAATAACTATGTTACTTGTTTATGCACTTACTATAATATACGTATTATTATTTTATAGTGAACTCCATATACTTATATAAAATGTTTTCTGTATAAGAGTATGCCACATTATACCTGCAGCAACCTCATATATCTTGTATTTACCAAGTGTGTTGATTGTATCATTTTTTCTTGTGCTTGATTTAATTTTGTGTTGTTTTATACAGTAACATACCATACAGGCTTGTAGCCTAGGAGCAATAGGCTATACCATATAGCCTAGGTATGTAATAGGCTATACCAGTGGTCGGCAAACCGTGGCTTGCGAGCCACGTGCGGCTCTTTGGCCCCTTGAGTGTGGCTCTTCCACAAAATACCACGCGGGCGCGCACATACAATGCGATTGAAACTTCGTGGCCCATGCGCAGAAGTCAGTTTTCGGCCTGGGCGAGTCTATTTTGAAGAAGTGGTATTAGAAGAGGTGGGGGGTGTCGGTCGGTCGGGCAACTTGAGACGAGGTGCAGGCAGGCAGCGGGATAAACAGCGCGAGGGAGGCGCACGCGATTCATGTAGGAGTTGAGGATGGGAGAGTTGGAAGGGGTCGACCACAGTGAACTTACCTCAATCAGATTGAGGACGTTTTTAGCAAAGGCCAGCTTAGGAGTACCCTAATTAAGTTAATAACAATGTACCTACCTATATAGTTTAAGTTTAAAAAATTTGGCTCTCAAAAGAAATTTCAGTCATTGTACTGTTGATATTTGGCTCTGTTGACTAATGAGTTTGCCGACCACTGGGCTGTACCATTGAGGTTTGTGTAGGTACAGTTTATGATGTTTGAACAATGACAAAAACGGTTAAGGACATATGTCTCAGAGCATATGCCTGTCGTTAAGTGGTATGTCTATAATTAAATGAGAGCTGACAAGAAATTGGGTAATTAAACATTGTTTAGTAATATGCTACATTAACAATACACAACTTATATTAACAACACACAAGTTCTATTTCTAAGTTAATTATCTCAAAGTGCAAAAGCAATTTTTAGACTATAAGCAACACTCTTAGAAGAATTAACCTTTGCTTTTTAAGGAGCAATATAGATTGACATCACGGATATCTCTTATTTCCCTGCAGGAAGAACCTTTTGTAATGGTCTCTGAAAATGTACTGGGTAAACCCAAGAAATACCAGGGCTTCTCCATTGATGTTTTGGATGCCTTATCTAACTACCTGGGATTTAACTATGATATTTATGTTGCACCGGATCACAAATATGGAAGCCCACAGGAAGATGGGACATGGAATGGCTTGGTAGGAGAACTAGTCTTTAAGGTAAGCATTTACTTTGTTATTTATCTACGATGTATCTAAAGGTTGAACTATAACCCCAGGAAGCTAATTTAATATAAAATAAATGCAAAGCAAAGTATTAAGTGGTGGTGTTGAATGCCAAAGTCTTAGCCAATACTATTTTATGATCTTTGTTGAAAAATTAATGACAAAACAAAGCTAGATTTTAGAGTATTTCCTACTAGGCCTGCGGACTGAAAGGTCCCAGGTTCGATTCCGGTCAAGGGCATGTACCTGGGTTGCGGGCACATTCCCAGTAGGAGATGTGCAGGAGGCAGCTGATCGATGTTTCTCTCTCATCGATGTTTCTAACTCTCTATCCCTCTCCTTTCCTCTCTGTAAAAAATCAATAAAATATATTTAAAAAAAAAAAAAAATTAATGACAAAACAAAGCTAGATTTTAGAGTATTTCCTACTAGAGGCCCAGTGCACGAATACGTGCACGATTGGGGTCCCTCAGCCTGGCTGTGATCGAGGCCTATTGGGGGGGGTCAGCTGGCCAGCAGGAGGTTGGCTGTGGGGGCACACTGATCACCAGGGGGCAGCTCCTGCATTGAGCATCTGCCTCCTGATGGTCAGTGCACGTCATAGCGACTGGTCAACCATTTGTTCTGGTTGTTCGGTCTTAACAGTTGCTTAGGTTTTTATATATATAGATGATAGAAATGTATCTAGAACAAAGACTTACCTTTGCCAAATTTATACTTCAAACATTTTGTCAGTATATGGTACATGATGAAGTCACAATGCAATTTACAAACATAATTCATGTCATTGTTTTCTTTTAAAAACACAGTGTTATTTGTAAAAAGTAAATAAAATCCTGATCACTTAAGAACTAATCATTTTAACTTTTAGGATATAAATATATAAATAAGGTAAATCTATTTTTACTGATATTTTTGTCCTTAGCCTTTCAATTATTGGAGAGGTGTTTAAATTTCTGTCTTTTTATTTTTAAACACTTTAAAAGTATCTTTATTGTTGAAAATTATACAGATATACCCCTTTTTTCCCCATTGATCAATTCTAGCCCACTCCCTCCACCCCCTCCCCCTGCCCCAGGCCTTCACCATACTATTATCTGTGTCCATGGGTTATGCATATATGCATATAAGTTCTTTGGTTAATCACCAACCCTACTACCCCCAACCCTGCTTTCCTTCTGAGATTCATCAGTCTGTTCCTTGTTTTTCTCTGATTGGCTTATTTCACTTAGCATAATACTCTCGACGTCCCTACATGCTGTCTCAAAGGATAAATGTAAGTTATGAAACCATAAAAATCCTGGAAGAAAACATAAACTTCTCTATGTCTTAATCTATATTTCTGTAGATTTGTTTTATTTTTTAAGTTCTTTTATTAATTCATACACATTTATAATTATTATGTCTTCCTGGTTAATTGTTAAATATTCAGATTTAGGTTTATGATTTACTATTTGATTTATATGTGTCCTAGTTTCTTCCTAAGTTCCTTCTTTTCTTCCTTTCCTTTGAACTAATTGAATGTTCTTAGTGTTTGATTTTATTTTCTCTTTTGGCGTTTTAGCTGTGTTTCTTTGTAGTTTTATTTGTCTGTGGTTAGAACATAATATGCATTCTTAACTTATCACATTCTATCTAGATATATTATACCACTTCAGATTTAAAAAGTAATAAACTTACAATGTAATTCAATTTACACCCACCTTACCCTTTGTGCTATTGCTGCCATATATTTATATTTTATGAACTCCACAGAAAATGCCATAGTCTTTTATTGAAACAATCATTTGTCTTTCAAAGGTACAAATAGGGAACTAAAGACAGTGCAAGAGTAGGCCTTCCTTCCTCCTGCTGCTGGCACTGGCTTCCCTCTGGCACCTGGGCCCAGGGCTTTTTTCCGGCACCAGGGACTCAGGCTTGCCTCTGGCCACCGGCACCTGGACCTGGGCTTCCCTTGCAACCCCGACTTCATCCGGAAGGATGTCCAATCTAATTAGCATATTACGCTTTTATTATTATAGACTAGAGGCCCGGTGCACAAAAATTTGTGCACTCGGGGGGGGGGGGGAGGCTCAGCCCGGCCTGTGCCCTCTCGCAGTCTGGGACCTCTCAGGGGATGACCACCTGCTGGCTTAGGCCTGCTCCCCCAGGGATTGGGCCTAAGATGGCAATCAGACATCCCTCTGGCAGCCCGGCAGCCCTCGGGGGATGTCCACTTGACAGCAGGGAGCAGACCTAAGCTGCAGTCAGACATCCTAGCGCTGCTGAGTAGGCAGGAGAGGCTCCCACCACCACTGCTGTACTGGCAGCCATCAGCCTGGCTTGTGGCTGAGCAGAGCACCCTCATGTGGGAGCGCACTGGCCACCAGAGGGCAGCTCCTGCATTGAGCGTCTGCCCCCTGGTGGTCAGTGTGTGTCATAGTGACCAGTCATTCCCAGTCATTCTGCTGTTAGGGTCAGTTTGTATATTACCCTTTTACTATATAGGATAGAGGCCTGCTGCACGGGTGGGGGCCAGCTGGTTTGCCCTGAAGGGTGTTCCAGATCAGGGTGGGGGTCCCTCTTGGGTGCCTGGCCAGCCTGGGTGAGGGGCTGATGGCTATTTGCAGCTGGTCACACCCCCTTCAGGGTGGGGGTCCCCACTGGGGTGCCTGGCCAGCCTGGATGAGGGGCTGATGGCTGTTTTCAGGCTGGTCATACCCCCTTTAGGGTGGGGGTCCCCAGTGGGGTGCCTGGCCAGTCTGGGTGAGGGGCTGACGGCCGTTTTCAGGCTGGCCGGCGACTGAAGCTCCCAACTTCTCCTTTTTTCTTTTTTTTTTTAATTTTGGGATTTATTTACCTTCTATAATTGAAACTTCATTGCTGTCACTGGAGCTGAGAGCCGGCTCTAGCTCTGAGGTCAGGGCCTGCTGAAAGCAGGTATCTGGGGTTTGTTTAGCTTCTATAATTGAAACTTTGTTGCTGTCACTGGAGCTGAGAGCCGGCTCCAGCTCCGTGGCCACGGCCGGCTGAAAGCAGGTATCTGGGGTTTGTTTAGCTTCTATAATTGAAACATTGTTGCTTTCGGTGCTCAGAGCCGGGCCGTGGCAGGCGGGGAACCTTGGCTTCCTCCATCACTGGAGCAAGCAAGCCTCCTGCTCGCTTCAGCTGCGTGGCTGCCGGCCGCCATCTTAGTTGGCTGTTAATTTGCATATCACCCTGATTAGCCAATGTGAAGGGTAGCGAAGGTATGGTCAATTACCCTTTTTGTCTTTTATTAGATAGGATATTCATCACTTTAAAGATGACATTCTATTGTCTTTTGCCCAGTATTTTTTTATGATGAGAAGTTGACCATTATTTATACTTTGGTTTCTTTTTGTTGTTGTTTTGTTTTAGTGTGAGGATTGCCTTTTTTAAAATTCTCTTTTCAGTTTTTTAAATCCTTAATTTTTCTTTTTATTGAATTTATTGAGGTAACATTGTTTAAAAAAATTATACAGGTTCAGGTGCACAATTCTACAACACATCATCTGTACACTGTATTAAGTATGCAACAACCCAGGTTAAATCTCCATCCATCACCATTTATCCCCCCTATACCCTATCCCAGCTCATACCTCTTGTCCTGGCAATCACCACATTGTTGTTTGAATCCATAAGTTTTTTTCTCTTTTTTTATTTTTATTTTTGCTCAATCCTCCTCTTAATTCAACACCCCCTCCCATAGCTGTCAGCATGCTCTCCATCTACGAGTCTGTCTCTATTTTGTTTGCTAGTTTATTTTGTTCATTAGATTCCACATGTGAGTGAAATCTATGGTACTTGTCTTTCTCTCATTGGTTTATTTCACTTAGCATAATACTCTCTAGATCCATCTATGCTGTAGCAAAGGGTAAGATTCCTTATTTTTATGGCCCAGTAGTATTTTACAGTGTAAATGTACAACCTCTTTGTATTTTTGATGTTTAACTATAATGTGTCTAAATGTGGTTTTCTTTGTATTTAATCCTGATAGGAGCTCACTGAGCTTCTAGTATATATTTTACAAAGTTTAATAAATGTTGACAATTATTTCTACAATTTTTTTTCTACTGCCTTTCCTTTCTTCTCTCAAGTTGAGGCTCACAGAATATTTAATTTAGACCTCTTAATATCTCTAAGTCACAGATGTCTCATTTATTTTATTAAAATACTAGAGGCCCGATGCATGAAATTCATGCAAGAGTAGGCCTTCCTTCCCCTGGCTGCTGGCACCAGCTTCCCTCTGGCACTCAGGATCCGGGCTTCCCTCCAACACCCAGGACCCGGACTTCCCTCGCAGCCCTGGCTTCTTCCGGAAGGTCATCTGGAAGGATGTCCAGAAGGACGTCCGGTCTAATTAGCATATTATGTTTTTATTATTATAGATTTTTACTCTCTGTCCTTTAGCTGGGATAATTTATCTTGATCTGCTTTCAGGTTTATGGATTCTTTCCTTCCAATTTCCAATTTTCTTTTAAGTCCATTCAGTAACATTTTTATTCTAGATAGCTTACTTTTCAGTTCTAGAGTTTCAGTTTTTAAGGAATAATTTCCATTTCTCTGTTGAGATCCCCCATCTTTCTAGTCATTATAACCATCTTCTAAGTCTTTTATCATATTTTATTATAATGGCTGCTTTAGAGTCCTTGTCAGTTACAATTTTGATATCTCTGCCTTCTTTTTGTGATTACCCTATTCTAGCTATCCTGGCTGCCTCAAACTCTTTCTTCTAACTGATTCCTCCTTGTGTTCTAGCTACCCCTTGTCACCTATATAGAGATAGGTCCTCCATGAATAAGCCATTTAAAAGTGGGTCTCACTTTATACAGTTAGTATTGTTTAATGGTTGAATAGCCTACAGTTTCTGCCTGGCTTTGGTTAACCTTCAGAACTTTAAATTTTTACAAAAATTTATTCAGAATTTACAACTGTTATTTTTTTGTTGGGTGAATCCAATAAAAACTATCCCATCATTGCTGAACTAGAATTATTTCTGAAATGATTAAATTATTCAGAAAAATAAAGTATCTGACTAAGTAATTTCCAAGAGATGGAGAAGAGAAAAAATAAAAGATTTTAAGATAGTGGCAGGAAAAAATAACAAAGCTGTTTTCGTATCCTAGAATTACTGGAATTAATTTATTTAATGATTCAATTACATATGGAATTTTATTTGAAAAACATTAATTTCAGTATTTTTATTAAAAAAGAGAATGATCAAATCTTATCCCTCTTACAATTTATCTTATATTCCTTTATTGTAAATTCGCAAACCTAGTGTTCTATCTTTGTATTCCTGAGGGGTCCTGCCAGATCTGAACCCAGATAAGCAATTATATCAAAATAGGGTAAAGAAAAGAAAAAGGCATTATACAAATTTATTGTATAGAAAGAGTGGATAAAATCTTTAAGAGTTATTATGCCAACAGACTTTCACAGTAAAAAGCATTAGAATTAGTCCAATGTTTGGTGCTGCTTTTAATTGGGTTTGTGTGCTTGCTTCCAGTTAAATTTTTGAGACTTGCTTCCATACCTGTGAAGTGAGGAGTACAAGTATATTAATGGAAAGATCACTTCCAACTGTAATTGTTTTAACACTTTAAGAATTTATTGCATAACAACCAAACAATCAATAGTATGTTGTTCTTCATAAACAATCAATATGATTGTTTTCATCTGTGTGTAAGAGCATGAATTTATTCCATGATAAACTTCCCCTCAGTCTTTTTACAAAGTAAAATTTCAGGCATAAAGAAGTTAACTTATGAATGTATAAGTTTTAGCCAGAAAAACTATAAAGCTATTTATTGAAACTAGATTTTTATTCTATTCAGAAAGTATTTAGTCATTCTGACTAGGCTTTGAGAAGCACTTATTAAGCAGGGGGAGGAGGATAAACAAACAGGAGATTTTGGGGAGTAGCAGAGAGATAGGAAAAAAAGTGAGAGAATTTGGTGCCATCAAAGCCAAGGGAAGATAACATTTTAAGAAAGAAAGGGTAGTCAATTTAGGTTATAGAACAAGATTCATTATATTAAAACTTCATCAGGTTATTAACT
This sequence comes from Myotis lucifugus, assembly GCF_000147115.1. Lineage (NCBI taxonomy): Eukaryota > Metazoa > Chordata > Mammalia > Chiroptera > Vespertilionidae > Myotis > Myotis lucifugus. The sequence goes on from NW_005871060.1 coordinate 13,009,321, forward strand.
GCTGCAAAGCAAAATAACACCATTGAAATGGGTTAATAATGTTATGACAGAGCTCCAGAAAAGTAATTATTGTTGTATAGTTTTAATAAACATTTTTATGAATCTAAGTATATTTTAGATAACAGTAAATTTTGCCAATGAATACCTCCATCCATGACAATGAGACTTCTAAAATTAACAAGGTTAATTGTCTTTTTTCCTAAGGGGAGACCAAAACTAAAAGACTGTTTCTCAGATTGTCATGATGATGATTATGGACAGACCATTACATTTAAAAAGAATCCAATAAGAAACATGAAAAGTTTCTGAGTTCATATGATTATTCCACAGAGATTTCCAGGGGTGGCACTAGGGCTTCAGAGTTGGTCAATTTCATGTTAAAGGGCTTCCCCATTAAACCTAGGTGTCAATGTTTTAGTACATACATAATTTTTAGAGAAGAAATTACAGCCAGAGAGAGCACATGATTGCCTAAATGTGTATATGGAGTCTATTCAAAAACTAAAAATAGACCAAAGTCTCCTCCACTTCTTATGTACCTTACTGCTTTTATAACTTTCTGCAATTAATGTGTCCTTAAAATTTATGAGAACAGAGATTCGGCCAAAAGATGTTTCAGTGTGAAATAGATAAATGAGAGCTATGTTCTGCTCAGTACAGGAGCAACTGTTACGGGTGAGTTAATGTGACTGATAAATTATATTTTCCTGGTTAAAGGGGAAAAACGGTAAGAAGACCACAGAAAACTTTATAGAGGAAATAAAAAGTATATCAAACTTAGAATAGAAGTACAAAAAACTAAGAAAAAAATAAATGGCACTAAGAGCTAGACAGCTCGGTATTGTATTATTTACTTCTTTTTGGGGGGTAGCATTCTTTTAAATCAGAAGCTTTCAAAATAATACCTTAGGTATTAGAAGACTTTCCAAGGGACAAACCAGTACAGATACCTTAATAGGAAGTACATTTCCATATTCTCAGTTTCTATAAGTAATCTTTCCTAAAAATGATGTGCCGGAAAACATGACCCTGGTGTTTCTTATTTTCCTTAGCCATTGTACACTTAGCTTCTTTTACTTCATAAAATAAGGGCATCTCTTTTGTGCATGAAAAATCTTCTTACAATATGTGGTTCTTAGTGCAAATATTTTCTGAAGCACCTAAGGGACAATGGAAACACTGGTGTTGCTACTATCCTTTATAAGTCATATCATTTCATGTAAAAATATAATGAACAAAAGATAGAAGAACTTAATTTGTCAAATGCTAGGTCATTAAAAATGTTTGTTGATGATAGGTCACAAGGACTTTCTACATATTGCATGGAAAGATTTCAAGGACTTGAGTAGCATGGCTAAAAAACAAACAAACAAATAAGGTAGGGCTTACTTTCAAGATTAGATTGCTATAATTTTGTTATTTTATAGAAGCCTTATTCATATAAAAGAATAAATGGAAGGGGTTTCCTCATTTATATAGTTGACATGAAGTTCAGCAACTCTTAATTTTAAAAAGTAAATATATTTCCTTCATAGACATTCTAATTTTTTAATGCATTCAACATAGAAAACATATTTACTTAGAGATTTCATAAATATTTTTAAACGCATACCAATTAATGCCATGGGCAAGTGTGAATAAGATAATGACATCTATAACAAACACGTTTAATTGATGGTCTCTGTGCTATGTGCTATGTTAGGCACTGGAGACACAAAGACAAATAAAACATGGTTCTTCCCCTTAAATATCTCTTGGCTCAATGGGAAACGCAGGCATTAAACTAGATAATTATAGCACAGTGCAGAAAGTGTAATGCTAGATGCATGAATGGAACACTGAGAAAGCCCTAGAGATAAAAAAAAGGTTAAACTTTATAAAGAAGGAAATATATAGGCAGATTACAGAATAATAAGTGGTAAACATCTAGGTAAAATGGGATTGGCAGAAAGCAAAGAATGTCTACTGACAGACAAAAAAAATTTAAGCAAAAGCAGAAAGGTGAAAAATAACGTAAGAGGTCTTTGTAGCACTCCAACCAAGAAGTGATGAAACTGTGTCCTAAGGTACTAATAATATGAATGGAGTGAAAAGATATGATATTAAAGACATAAAGGAGGTAAGATTAATATAATTTAGTGACTAAGGTGAAGGAAGATTCAAGGATAATTTATAAGTGTATAGTATGTAATAGTAAACTCACAATTAATAAGAGCATGATGTATAACTCATCATAAAGGAGATTGCTAAGAAAGATCTAGAGAGGAAAGGGATAAGGTCAGTTTAGAGTAGAATGAATTGGATGTGCCAAGGGAAGATTCACAAATATGTAGGACTCTAAAGCTCAACAAAAGAGCCCAATAAGAGGCATACATTTAGGAGTCATCAGCCTAGGAATGTGGTTGATAGCATGAATGCACATGAGATTATTGAAAAGAAAACATACAGTGAGATTATTAGGCTGATTTTTGGATGAAGCCGAAGAAATACACCATTTAAGAATTGACAGAAGAAAAGTTTGTGAAGAAAAAACAATTGAGATTAAATAGTCAAAGAATAGCTGAACATGGGAGAAGAGGTCAGTTAGGATAAAAGAGTTTCAAAACAAAGTTATGACTAGCAATGTCCAAAATATCTGCCATGGGAACTTTCAAATGTCCACTAAGTTGGCTCTTCAGAAGTTTTGGGTGACTTAAGCCTGAACTGCTTTGGTAGCACAGTGGGGAAAGAATCCAGATTGCAAAAGGTTATGGAAAAACTCGGAGTCGCATGCTATAACAGAACATGCATATATTTCTCTTACAGAAAGTTTGGATGGGAAAGAGAAGAGAGAAAGCGATAATAGTTGAAGGGGCTATTGATATTGGTAGAGTTTTTGTTATTTTGTTTATTTTTCAATTAAGAGAAACCTGAGTATAATTATAAACTGAGGAAAGAAAATAAAGGAAAATTTAATATAAGAAAAGGAAGTTAATATGTGAGAGATAAAGATCCCAGAGAAAATAGAATAAAATCTTAGATTGAGAATTTATTTTGTTGGGATAAATATGTTTTTTTAATCCTGGAAAAAATAAAACAAAACATTGTGAGAATGTGTCTGGTAATCCTTAAATCTAGAAGCAAGAGGTTGGAGGGTTGGAGGGTTAAAGGAGATCATATCTCATTGCTTCAAATTTCTTGAAAAAATAGGATATGAAGTCTGTTGACATTAAAGGGGACAATCCCCTGTACTATGTAATAATGTACAGGAGATTGGGAGAGTTAAATATTGAAGGCAGTGATGGTGATGCTAAATCAAAATAGATAAAAGGACGGATCAGTGGTGCTGAGGATTAAGCTGAAGTTTATTTAACACTGCCACTTTTCATTGCTACTAGTCTGCACCATAGTGTCACTTTCTTCAGCTGAAAATAAATGTCCAGTGTAAGAGGATGGAAGATTAAAACATACATATCAGGGTTGAGTAATGGTGGATAAACTTGGCAAGGAAATAGAGATGGAAGAAAATCTAAAATGTTCAAGGAAGCATAGTCATGACTGGGGAGATAGACTTGGATGCAATTTTAGAAAAATTAATTAGAATGTAAATATAAGGTTGAAAGTGGGTGAAGTTAAAGTGAAGATATGAAAGATCTAGTAAGAGAAAGGATTAACCAGAGACTGAAATATAGATGTTGACTTTGTGGGTCATAACAGAACATTTGAAGAGACAAAAGGAATTGGAGTTTAAAAGGGAAAGAGGGATATTCATAGAAAGGAGGACTATTCTGTAATGGTGGATACATGATATAATGCATTTGTCAAAACCCACTGAAATATTGAACCCTAATATAAACAATTAACTTTAGTTAGTAATACTGTCTACATTGATTCCATTGTAACAAATGTACCACACTAATGCAAGATGTTAATAACAGGGAAGAGTAGGGTGGAGGAGTATGGCATGCCAGGGATGGGGGGGGGCAGTATATAGGCACTTTATGTACTTCATATTCAATTTTTCTGTAAATCAGAACTACTTTAAAAAGATAAAGTCTATTTTTAAAAAATGGCCCACAATGATTTATTGTAAGAGACATCTACATTGAGACTGACATTTATTAGGAGGTTGGTAGGTTTGGGGGTGAAGAGGAATATTTAGCCAAGTCTCTAAGTTTTTAATGCATGAGAAGAAAATATAGTGGAGGTGATAAGACAAGTACCCCCTAGAAGGCACGCATGTAATTAATAAAATACAAGGGAAGTCACATGCATAGAGTCTCATTAATAGAGAGCAGAAATCCAGTATTTGAGAAAACATATATACTTCATAGTCTCTAGTAAATCATGAAAGTGATAGAAGTAAATTTTTACTCCATGGAAACTCAAAATAAGGATAATCACCCCCAGGGCATCCTGAAGCTCTTGATCTTTTCCTGTGCCTTCTGTGTTCATCCTCATTTCCACTCTATGATCCTACATATGAATAATAGGTTACTGCTATAGGAGGTCATGGTATTTGGCTGACTGAGTTCATGTCTACACCATCGTAGCTAATGTTATCAATAGAGCCTTTACTGATTCTCCAGTGTCCTTTAATTCATTAGATATTGATTCTTTATTTTCATCTCTACAATGGCTATTCCAAACATTTCCCATACTTTTTAAGTTTCCATTTATAGTCCCACTCTCCATCCTCGATACCCTTCTCATCTTTAGTTGTTAAGGCTCATAGTTTTCTGCAAATACTATGAGAATCTAGTGTGAGTTCCTTATTTTCTTAGTCTTCGACCTCAAAATCCTTCCATGTATTCTCTTATCCTTAAAGGCAACACAAAAACTTTAAATTAGAACAGATCATTAATTGTAGATACCGTTAACACATTTACTGGCCTCATGAGCCTATGAGAGTTTTTAACCTTTTTGAATAGCTTTATCCATATCTGTAGAATTGTTGTTGTGATTACCAAGAAAATGAATTCAGGAATTTGTTTCAGGGAAGGCAAATAGCCTTCTTCTTAACAGCGGACTCTGATAGATTGGTAAAATTTTCCTCAGGTTATATATTTTAAAAATGTAATGAGTTCATATATATTTGAAGGCAGACTGACAGGATCTGTTGACAGATTAGATGGGGAAGAGCAAAGAGAAACAGGATTTGTTTATAGATTAGATGAGGAAGAGCAAAGCCAATGATATCTTCTCACTGAAGGTTTTGTATCTTATCTTTTCAGCCACAGAAGCAGAAAAAAGATTTCCTTCATTCCCATTTTCCCCAGCTTTACTCCCTACATTACCTGTAGCCATGGACATCTTTCCCTTGGATTGTAGCTATAGATTTCCAGTTATTCTCCCTCTGTCCACTCTTGACTGCCTTCAGTACATTTTAACACAGCAGTCAGATGATTTAGTCACTCTTCTGCTGAAAGCCATTTGATAACCTTCCCATCCAACTTGGAGTAAAAACCATCCTTAAAATTATTTGCATACTCTGCCCTACTAATTCTCGTGTGACCTCCTCTGTTTCTCCCTCACTCCTGTGCTCCAAGCCCACAGTCCTTCTCCCTCTTCCACCACTTGCTGAACTTGGCCTTTTGAACTTCTTGAACCATCTTCCTAGAATGTTCTTCCCCCAATATCTTCCCCTTCACCTCATATTTCCCCCAGTCTCTGCTGAAAAGTTATTATTAGAGGGGCCTTCCATGGCCAACCTATTCAAGCAACGTCTACCCTCTGCACTACCTATCTCCCCGTATCCTGGTTTATTGTTCTTTGGAACACATATCACCATCTTGCTATGCACCTACTTGTTCATCTTTCCCTGCTAAAATGTAAGCTTAATTGGGGCAAAGAGTTTATACATTTGATGTACCACTGAAACTTCAGTATCTAGAAAATATTTTTACATCAAAGAATGAAAGCCGTCAAGTGATCTTTTATGATATACATTAGATAATAACATTCCTGTTATTAAAATATTTCAATGGTATCTCATTGTTCTTTAATAAAATCAATCAACCTACTAAGTTTAGCCTTATCTAAAAGAAATTTCCATCTTTATTGCAAGGCTAAATTTTGGGCTCTTGCTCTTATAATTTTGTTTTGTAATCCACATAGATCACTATATTCAGTCACTCCCACTTCACTACAATTGAATTGAGAGTGGGATCATTTGCTAGCATAAGAACTAAAGAAGGAATATTTGGGTAGAGAGTAGAGAGTGCAGAGACAAAACTAATATTTTGGAAATGAGTAATAATAGTAATTAACATTTTCAAATAGCTGAGTGCTATTCCAAAGCTTTATGAGTACTGACTTCTTAAGTCCTCACAAATACACTAAAAAATACTTATAAATATATATAATTATATCCCCATTATGTAGATAATAAACCCAGGCACAGAAGACTACGTAACTTGCTCAAGGTCACATAGCTAATAAATAGAAGAACTCAAATATGAGTTCAAGTTGTTTGACATCAAAGCCCATTCTCTTTACTATGGATACACCTTCCTGGAGCTATCCAAACAGAAAATGAACTAAGTAACTTGATATGAGTCTGGAGTTCAGGTAAGTAACCTGGGTGGTTACATGAGATTATTAAAAAGAAAACATACAGTGAGATTATTAGGCTGATTTTTGGATGAAGCCGAAGAAATACACCATTTAAGAATTGACAGAAGAAAAGTCAGTGAAGAAAAAACAATTGAGAATAAATAATAAGTCAAAGAATAGCTGAGAAGAGGTCAGTTAGGATAATTAGCAATGAGACTAATTAGCATAGAGTGAAATTAAAGTGTCGCTCTATCTTTCTTTACTTTGTTTCTCTTATATCTCAATCTTCCCCATTTTTTATTCCCTTCTCAGTGCTTAAAAACAAGCTCAAGTTATTCTCTATCTTAAAAATAATCTTCTCATACTTTCCAAGCTAAATTAATTAGATGTCTTTGGTTTCTAATGATGGTCCAATTGAAATGAACAGATACTTTAATGGCTTATCACTATCCAGGGATGAGATCCAGGCTCATCTCTTCAGGCCATCATATCTGCTCTCCTCATCTCAGCTCTGCTTTTCATTGTGTTGTCCCAGTTCTCAGGCAGGCCCTCCTCTTGTGTCAGCAAAGTGATTTTCAGCAAGTCCGGATTTAGATATCATTCTCTTACCTATCCCAATATCAACATAGATTCTCACTCTTTTTTTAATACTTACTCAAGCATATGTTTTCTATTGATTTTGAGAGAGAGAGAGAGAGAGAGAGAGAGAGAGAGAGAGAGAGAAGAAAACATCAATACCAGAGAGAAACATTGATCCCAACTGGAGGTCGAGCTCCCAAACTAGTTATATGCCCTGACTGGGAATCAACCCAAAATCTTTTGGTGCATGTGACCATGCTCCAACCAACTGAGCCACCCAGCCAGGGCCATAGATTCTCTTTATCAACAGTTCCAACAAAGAACCTCAGTTCTATACAGTTTCAGCAGTGTTTTCAGCACCAGGGCGGTACCCTGTGGCCACCTTGAGCACTTAGGGTAGCAGTAGCTCAGTGTAAACACTTGAAGCAGCATGGGGCAATGCTGATCCCCCAAGGAAGTTGGGATGCTGTTATTAGAAGGGAAAATAAGGGACAGGCAAAAAAAAAAAAAAGGTATCTTTCAAAGGCTCAAAAATAATAGTTTACGTTACCTGGATACCAACAGTGGTTACATGGACACAAATATTTAAATCATTAGCAAATAAAAAAACTGTAATAATTAAACAAGTCATAAAGAGGTTATAAAATCCATAAGACAATACTAAGACCCCAGCAGGTAATACTATAAAGATATAAATTTAGAGTTTTAAAAGAGGAAACTGATAGACAACATAAATCTAAAAGGAAATTTATTGTAGTGGGACAGGGCAATTAATAAGGGTAAAAAAATAAGGTACATATGTAAAATATAAATGGTTAGTGATTTTATAAAGAAAAAGCTACAGCTCTGTGTCAATAGCTTGGAACTATTTTATATGCTGTGTTTTATATTAAAAATATAATATCACTACAATTAGAGTCTCATATTTTAGTCAGCAATAATCTTGATAGCACTGGCAATTAACACAGATATCTGAGGAAATTAAAAAACATGGTTTGAAATTGACCAAATAATAATTATTAGCACTTATATAGAGCTAACTATTGCTGATAAAGTCAGCATACTGTGCATTTATTAGCTCTCAGTACCCACAACATCCCTATGAGATAGATTTTGCAGAAATGAAACAGGGAGATAATGGAACTTGCTCATGGTCACTCAGCCAAGTTGTAGATAGTTCATGATTCAAACTCAGTCAGTTTGAATCCATAGTCCAAGTGCTAAATTCCCTTAGGAGTTTACATAGGGGAACAGAGTTCCAGTGTAAGTTTGGTTTGAAAATCATTTTAATAAACCAAGTTATATGACAGTGATAAAAATATTACTCAGCCGAAACCGGTTTGGCTCAGTGGATAGAGCGTCGGCCTGCGGACTGAAAGGTCCCAGGTTCGATTCCGGTCAAGGGCATGTACCTGGGTTGCGGGCACATCCCTAATAGGAGATGTGCAGGAGGCAGCTGATCGATGTTTCTCTCTCATCGATGTTTCTAACTCTCTATCTCTCTCCTTTCCTCTCTGTAAAAAATCAATAAAATATATTTAAAAAAAAAAAATTACTCAGAAACCATTCAGCATAGGTTTTTAAGACCTGCACAGTCAAAGAAGGTTCAGATGGAGTTTGGATGGGTATGAGTAAAAGACAAAAATAAGATTATATAGAGAAGGATTTGGGGAGTGACTAAATGTATTTGCATCTCTAAACTTCTCAAAATATCTCAATTCTTTCTTAAAAACCTGTCACTTCTCTCTTGTCTAAGAAAAACTGAAACACCTTAGAAAAGCATGCATTATTTTCTGAAGTCTATGTCTCACTTCCCACTTACATTTTGTCACACTCCATAGAGATCACATTCAACTTCAGTCCGCCTCATTTGTCCTTACTCACTCCATCTTCCTAAATTTTCAACCTTAGTTAAACTCCTGCTTTGCTCCATAAGGCTTTCAAACCATATCCATCTCCTGGTAATCTTGTGTTCTAAAAGCAACTATTTCACTTTTTTTCAAACTAGGTTTTTGAAATATGAGGTTGTAGGTATAGGTGTAGTTATATGTATAAGTGTAGGTATAGCTATATAGATATAGAGGCCTTTTCTTTGCATAGTCCTCTTTTGGAAACCAGAAGGCTGAAGTTATTTTTTTTACTTTGTATACCAAGCAGAATGCCATATATTCCCCCATTTATCCCCACACATTTTTGAATGCATGCAACATTCTGGGCGATGTGCCTAGCATCATAAATTCGAAGGAGTGGAAGACATTGTTCTTGCCTTCAAAGATCTCATAGTGTACAGGGAAGACAAATGTGTAAATAAATAATTAAAACGCAGTGCTATAAATGCCATAGGGTAATACATACAGGGTGCCATGGCAACCCAGGGCGGAGGGGCAGCCTTTGCCTGAAGAGTTGAAAAGATTTCACAGAAGGGGAGAAATTTGAGCTAGGTCTTGAAGATGAGTGGGAGTGGGAGAGGCAACAATAAGGATAATTATAAAAGCATGTTTGCCATGCTAAAGAGTTTGGACTTGATCATTTAGATGGTGAAAATTATAAAAGATTTAAAGGTTTTTACATAAGAAAAACTGAGATTTAATTTAGCTTTAAGAAACATAGCCGAGGTAGGGCCAAGGATACATTGGAGCAAAGAAGGAAAAAGACAAATGGCTTTTTCAACAGTCTAGAGAGGAACAAAGGAGTGCCTAAACCAAAACAGTAATGATCGGAGATTAACAAAAAGGATGATTTTGAGGAAACAATATTCTAAGATATAATTACTGGAACTTGAAACTTGGAGGAGGAGATAATGGGGTTGTTGAGACTCAGTGAGAAATGTATCGGAGGAAAATGAGCAGATGGACAGTCAAGGATAGAAATAGGGGCTACAGAAAGAGAGCAGATTGGAAACGGGCAACATTGAGATACAGAGTTTGGCTGTAGAGATTTTGCTTTTGTGAAAGAACATCCTAATGGAATTATCTAGGAGCAATTTGTAAATGTGCACGTGAAACCATGTGAATGTTGTTTATGGCTAAAAAACAAACAAACAAACAAAAGCAGTTTAGGAAATACAGGTATTCCTCTCATTCCATTACAAAAACTAAATTGGGAATGTTGGATTAACATGAATATCATGCACAAAATGGTTATGTAAGGCCCTACATTATTGGACTTGAGTCTGGATAAGGAGGATAGGCATAGTTATTTTTGCTACTAGGAGAGACAAAAAAGGCTAGAGGGAGGAGAGAGCCCCCTTGGGAAGAAGCGTTTAGGGGATCCCATCTGCACTGTAAAGGGGCATGCTAGGGGCAATTGGGAAAGCATGGGGCATGAAGATAGGCCCATGGAGTTGGGCCTGTCTGGGCCACCAGAACAAGTTTTATGAGGCACAACATTTATCCCCATTCTCATCTCCATTTCCTAAGAAGTTAAGTTTGTAATAATCCCATTACTCTGAAGGAGGCAGAGCTAATTAGTCAGGACAAAGACCAGATGCTGCCTCTTGAGCAAACCACCCACTGGGTTCAGGAGAAGGCAGAATATGAGGAGTTTGTGAATGAAGAGAGTCCTCTCTGGGGTGCCTGAAGACTACCAAATAGCCCCATTGTTACAAAAACAAAATCGTTACATATTTTGATTATATTTTTTTCCATTATTGCAAACCAGTCTTGGAAGTGTCTATATCCACCAGTAAAACTCACTCACCAAAGAACCCCTCCCCCACATACACTTGCCCGGGGATAAATGCTCACAAGCCTTGTGAAATAAACACGTAGCTTTGCAAAGGGAGTCAGGATCAAGATGTGTGAAGAGAAAAGAGGCCATTATAGACCATTTAAATTGGACAATGACTAAGATGTTAATTTTTAAATTCGACTAAACAATGGACTAATTAATGGACTGATTGAGTTTCCCAGAGTATGCCAGCTATAATCAGGCAGAAAGTTGAAAAAATGAATGTGGTCATAGGAATGTATGCTTGTATGTCTGAATGATAAGTGTTCAAAAAAAATCCACTTGATATAAATATAGGATGAGCTGGAGTATAGATGTGGGAGACCACACAACTGTGTATATAAGTAGAAGAGAAAGAAAAAAAATGACCCAAAACACTTGTTGTTTATAAGGAAAGATTTAACACTGATGGAGAAGGAGATCTGTGAAAGGAAATAAATTATGTAGATGCAAATTACTTACTGAATGGTTGTAGGAGCAATTTTCTAAATTTGCAGGTGATATTTAATTGGCAGACATTGCAAACAGTAAGGAGCAATTCAATCAGATAAAGAACTTGAATCGTTAAGCACTTGGTCTAATAGATGGCAAGCACAGATAAGTAGTGCATAATAAGTCTTGAATCAAAGCTAAAGAACGGAGAGTATTTGCCAATGGGTATGATGCATCTAGGAATGGCTCTTAGGTTTAAAGAGAACTTACAGAAAAAGACAAATAAAAAGTCAGTAAAATGTGTAGAATTAAAAAAAAATGTGGTGGGTTATAGGATATAAATTAACAGACTACTGAATTAGTCAAAGCCAAGGTGATATAAAGACTGGTGCTAAGATGAAAAATATCTCATAACTCAAGCTACATAAATCCTGAGATCCACTATAGGCTATTGAAATGCCATCTATTACCTGGAATTTCATCTATCTATGGCCATGGTTTGGGGGTAAAAATAATGAGAAAGATAACTTCCAGGTATAAAAAGGAGTGCAGATTTGGGTGAGGATATTCTAAGTAACTTTTAAAGAGCACTTGAACCATGAAATTCTTTATGTACCTATGGATATAATCTTAGGCATTGTGTTTAGATTATTTGGCCATATTTATTTAGGATGATGATTTCATAAAAGAGTAGTCTATGTTAGTCTAGAAATTGTAAACAGAAATATGCTACAAGTGAAAGAGGATATTAAAAATGTACCATGGTCGACTGACTAATTAAGAAGTGGTAGGGTCAGCAACTAGGTGCACACTATCTGCTAAATGAGTGAGATTTTGTGAGGCTGAGCTTGGAGGTTTTCCTGAAAGTAGTGACTTTGAAGTCACTGAACTTGGAATCCAGGTTTTGTAAAACACAAGCTCTTAGGGGAAAATATGGGAAATAGGAGGAAATTGAAATGGTCTATATTGTGTGAATGGTAAAGCAAAGTCTGAAAACTTCAGAAATTACTTTAGCAGATAAACAAGGTCTTTTTGTGCTGGGGAATTATTTCTATTGTAATAAATGCTAAATTACTAGCCTCTAGTTGGATCAAGAGATTGGTGTCATTAGATAAAATGAAGTAAGGAGCAAGATTTGGAGAATTTATTAGGTAAATCCATTACATAAAACTTTGTAAGTTTGATCATCTCTGAGTTGAGAAACCAAGTGAATCACTTTGTTAGAGAATGTGTTCCGAGGGAAGGCTCTGAATTCTCTGAAATAACAGCCACTTTTAATATCTGGTTTAGTACTTCAGGATCATCTTCATTTCTGTAGTTGTGTACAGTTGGGGGATCCCTCTGTAATACGCTAATTATAGAATGAACCGTATTAGTTAGCTTTCCTGGACATCTTGGTGCTTTGCTATGAATTTTTCCCATTCTGTTGAAATTACATTGCTAGCTTTCCAAGACTAGAATACAAGCCAGCCTGAACTCCCCTCTCTTTAGCTAATAGATGAGATTTTGTTTCCCCCTACTAGGTTAAGAACACCTAGATCCTGGTTGGGAGATTTAATTGTATGCTGTGTTTTATGATAAAATGTTTATAGAATGTAAATTAAAATAGTAATTGCAGTTTGACCCCAGAAAGCTATGCAGTGCAATGATATGGCTGTTCCTATACTGAAGGCATTCTTAGTAGCCCTTACTTTTGAACAGGTTGTTGAAGGAAAGAAGGTTGTTCTAACAAGTCTATATTCTTTTGGGGCAGTTTTATGTATTTGATCATTTTATGTTTTTCTGCTCTGTGAACTAAGTAATAAACATTAGCATTTTTATAGGAAGAAATTGGGCAGCAGAAGTAATTTATCAAGGTCACAGAAGCTGGCAGGTCATTTTGACCACAGGTTCTTCTAAATATATGTTTATTTGATCATCCTCTCTTCAGCTCGTTACTTCTGTGTGGGATCACCCTAAGTTTTGGCAGTTGGGGTTCTAGACAAGCCCACAAATTCATGCCCCATAGTGTAGTTGGGACACTGTGCTTGTGCAATGAAAGAGGGCATACATTCACAAAATGTATTCCTAAAAAAAGAATAAAATAAAAAAATGTACCATGGTCTAGGAAAGTAGTTGATGTAATAGAGAATGCAGCCCCCCCTTCCTTGTACTTTTGCAAGGTTAGGTACCTGAACTGCTCAACACAAAGTTAACTTTAATATTAAAAAGAAATAGCAACATCCTTTATTCCACATCAAAACCATATTTGGAATCTTAAACATTCACTAGTACTTAGCAGTGATGTACCAACTCCATTAGAAGAATTTGATTTAAATTCACATACAATCAGAATGCAATATCAGAATAATATCAGAATGAATATTTAGGAGAGCCATACCTTGAAAGGTAATATGGGTTTACTCTTGCTTGCCATTTGGATACTCCAGATTTCAATTATTTTAAGTCTTCATGATTCTGAGTTTTTCTCTGTAACTTGATTATGTTATAGTGACATACTTTGAAATAAGTAAAGACTTCCCTGATTAAAACAAGCAAACAACAGGCACCTAACAAGGCTGAAGGGTATCAAAGGAGGGGGGTGACTGCAGAAGTTCCCAATCAAGGTCATCTGAATGTGTCTCTTCCGTTGTATTTCACTTAATGCTTCATAGAATCACTAGGAGCACAGCCGGTCTAGATTCACTTCTCATAGAGACAAACTGTTTCTGGAAGCCAGTTCTCTCTCATTTACAGAGAGCTTATATTCCCCCCTGCAGAGCTATAAAAACATCTGTAATCGCAATCTTAAGTGAATTCTTAAATGATGGAAAATTTTTTCTGTAATGAAAATAAAAATTCACTCAGTTCTCCTCATTATCCTTGGTTAGCATTTTATTGAAATGTGGATTTGCAGTCTGGGTGTTTCAGGCAGAGATTGCTTCTATATGCTCTGTGACGGCTTCTCAGAAAGTTGAAAAAGTCTCTAATGACTAAAAAACTCTTTCTCATGGTCCTTTTCTTTGAAGAAGTTATTTCCTCTCAGGAACTGCAGAAATGATGTTATTTTCAAATCCCTTTTAATGCTGCAGGATAATGCCGGAACTACTTCAGTTTATAAATAACTTGTAGCTTGCTTCCTACTTGGCATTCAGTAAGCATGTATTGGGACCTAATGTGTGGCTGGCATTGTGGGGCTACACAGAATATAGAACACAGAGTTCTTGTTCTCCAAGAGCTAGATAGTGAGATGGGAGGTGAGGGGTAGAGGGAGGGGAGAGAGAGAAAGAGAGAGAGAGAGAGAGGGAGAGAGAGAGAGAGAGAGAGAGAGAGAGAGAGAACTCACAACCAACACTTTCTTCCAGTCTCAAGGATCAATTATTATCTATAAGCTGGCCACTTTTCAAACTTGCTTCTACAGCTCAGACCTCTCACCTGAACTGCAGACATATTTCTTACTATTACTCAGCATTTCCTGGTAAATGCTTAATGGGTACCTTAAACACAACATGTTCAGAATGGAATTTTGATTTCACCACCACCCCACAACCTGCTCTACCCACAGCCTTCCCTGCCACATTTTATGGCCTCTCCATGAACATGTGTCCACAAACTTTGAGTTATATCTGAAACTATAAAGGGTATTTAAAGGAATGATTCATAGATTAAAAAATCATATCAGTTAAAATAAAAGAATGAAAATAAATATATTTAATCTCATCTCCAAAAGCTAAAAAAATTACAGATTTTAACAGGAGACAAGAATAAAAGGAGAAAGTAATAAGGTAACAGAAAAAATAGTAAATGAAATTCTTGTTCTTAGAAAATATCAACAAAAGAGACAAGTCTTTAGCTAATCCAATCAAGTGAAAAGTAGAGAGCCTAGACCAGTGATGACAAACCTTTTGAGCTCAGCGTGTCAGCATTTTGAAAAACCCTAACTTAACTCTGCTGCCTTGTCACATTTAGAAATTTGTTGATATTTGCAACCATAGTAAAACAAAGATTTATATTTTTGATATTTATTTTATATATTTAAATGCCATTTAACAAAAAAAAATCAGCCAAAAAAATGAGTTCAAAGGTTCGCCATCACTGGCCTAGACCAATTTCCACCAAAAAAAGTTATCAAGGAACTCCTCCACATAAAAGGTCCAGACCCAGCATGTTTCACAGGAAACCTCAGCCAGTCCTTTAGAGAACAGAGCTTTCAATCTACTCTAGAACATGCAAGACATGATCCTGGATTCACTAGTTAGAGTCCAGGATGAAGGAGTCATTTCAAATCAGGAAAAAAAAATTATGGATTCTTCTAGAACAATGTTGAGGTAGTTTGCTAATTATTTTGGGGGTAAAATTTTAGCTATCTGACTTTAGGCAAAGTTGCTTAATCTGTGTCTCAATTTTCTTATCTATCAAATGGAGATAATATTTGTATTTCACAGGGTATTTGTGAAGATTAATTAAATTAATCATTGAAAAGTAGGGAATAGTAAGCACAGTCTAAATTTTAAATAGTAGTAGTAATAGTCATAGTAATAAAATATCCTTAGTACTCAACTTTGGATTGCTTGTTGTCATACTATGCACTAAGCTATAATCAAATTAATACCATCCTTTCAATGAGCTCACAAATACATTAAATAGAAGTTTAAAAGTAAACATCTGAGAACATTAAGGGAATTCAATACTGGTTGCTTTACTGGGATTTGAATGACTTCTTTATAACTTTTTATTCTTTCAAATTTTTCTGGATTTTTGAAATGTGATCTTTATTTCTGAATAAAAGTTATTTTAACAACAATTTAATTGATTATACCTGATATTGTGCTATGTGTTTGTAGTTAAAACTAAAATATTAATTTATAACAGTGACATATTAAAACAAATCCATGTTTTTTTCAAATAAAAATATCAAAATTGACGAGAAAATTAATACTTTGCAATTAAACAATTTGGTCATTTTTCTTACCCTCAGTACTTTATAGTTTGATTTCTACTATGATTAATAATAACTGATATGCTGTATTTACCTGGAAAGTTCTGTTGGCCTTTAAAATTTTTAGATTTTTAAAAAATAAAGTATTAAGAACAAAACATTTGTATTCTTGCCCTAACTGGTTTGGCTCAGTGGATAGAGCGTCAGCCGGCGGACTGAAGGATCCCGGATTCGATTCCAGTCACGGGCATGTACCTTGGTTGCGGGCACATCCCCAGTAGGGGGTGTGCAGGAGGCAGCTGATTGATGTTTCTCTCTCTCTCATCGATGTTTCTGACTCTCTATCCCTCTCCCTTCCTCTCTGTAAAAAAATCAATAAAATATATTAAAATAAATTTTATTGTTATATTAGCAAAAATAGGACAATTATATAATAAGGTCTCAATAAAGTGTTTTTAGCATAAGTAATCTAAGATGATGAAGGTTTGGCTACTTGCCCAAAGTCTGTAATATTTCATTAATAAGACATGAATATATTCTTCCTTCTTCCTTCCCTCCCTCCTTTCCTTCCTTCAGTCCTTTCCCTCTCTCCTGCACCCTGTATTTCTCCTTTAGCATTTCTTCAATGCCTATTTTTTTCCCAAGCAAACCTGGAATTTTTACACTAAGATATTATTTGAAGACCAAAGAATATACAATGATATTTAAGAAAACTGTTAAAAATTTTGTAAATCTATGAACAACTTATTCTTATGAAGAGCAACAGAATATGTAAAGTTTAAGAAGTTGAAGAGGCAGAGATAGACCTAATGCTTGTTAAATGTGTGCCACAACTCTTCAGTCATTAATTTTCTTCCACTTGGTGCAAAAAATATTTAAGGTGTGAATGATATGGGGACAAGTTTTAAGAGAATTGAAGCTTATGATAAGCACTCTTAATAAGTTAAAATTTCTAGGTCCAAACGAATGATATCCTCGGGAAATGAATGCCTCTCCTGGGGTGATATATGAGTTACTATAAATAATATGTACAAAACATAAAAAAGGGAGACGTTACAGAGATTGGCATATTCAGAATTAGAAAAATAAATTTATTCTGACAAATCACTGAGTTTCATCAGAGTGGATTATTAATCAGACATGTTGTAGGTGGTAAAAAAAATTTAACAGTTCATTTTCTTTTTTGATAACATTAACTATTCATGAGACAATGAATATCTGATCACCCATGTATTTTGAGTTCAATAATGCCTTTTACAAAGCACTTACATGGAGAAACCTGGCTGGATGATAGTGCAGTAAAGAATACTCATAGGCGATTTTAAAAAATCTAGAGTGTTAACTAATGAACTATCGCCAAAGTGGGTAGAACTTTAAACTTTAGAGGCAAGTTGCAATGCTTTGAACTTTCTCATTTACTTTTCATCAATATTTTACTAGTAACGTGAATTAAAGGCCTGTTCTATAATTTACAAATAACTCAAAGCTAGTAGAAAAAGTTGATATAATGGATGATAGATAAAGGTTCAAAAATATTTCAGACAGATAGGAATGATACAAAGAACCAAAAAATTAAATTGTTGAGGGACTAATATAAAATCCAACATTTGCTTCAAATCAGTTGCATAAGATTCATGAGAATCTCTAGAATTTTAGTGTTTCATTTAAAAATATTTAAAAATGTATTTGACCCTAAGCTCTGTATAAAAATGTTATAATTTACCTAATAAAAATGATTCAAACTCCAATGACATTAGAAAAAAACACTTATATTGTCCATATCAGTTGAGGAAACATTGATGAATTATACTATTTCCATAGGGGAATGGCTAGTATTTTGAGGAACATGGAAATCATATCTTGGAAAGAGTGATTGAATAAGAAATTACTTTCAGGTTTAAAATAATATTTCCTAAGGAGGAATAAGATAGTGTTCTTTAAATATTTGAAAGATTGTCATCAGGCAGATCTATTTAGATTAGTACTGTGATTTATAGATGACAAAACTAAGACACTTAATAGATGATATAGGTCAGCACATACCAACTTAGTATCAAATAAATGTTTTATAATAATTAGAATGTTTCAAATATAAATTATTCATATTGTAAAGAGGCCATTGGATTAGTTTTAATAGCAAATAAAATAATGTTTGTAGAATATATAACAAGGCATTAGGTATATAATAAGCATTAAATAAATGCATAACTTCAGTATAATTGATATAATGTTCTTAGCATTATGTTCAAGCATAGATTAGATGATTATTTATTCAATATGATCATTTATTTCAGATTAAATTTAAATAAAATGTTTTTCAACTTAAGCTTAAGCTTCTAAGATTCAATAATCATATGGCCAATTAGTCATCCCCATTGTATTATCTCCTCTTCTTGACTTGAAAGAATGCAAATCTTATGTCTCCTTTAAAAAAATTTATAACTGTTTTAATTAAAATAGTTTGAAAAAATTACTTATATTCCAGTCTTAATGCTAGTTCTTATCAAAATGTAAACCATCATTTTTACATTAAACATCTGAAATAAAATCTTTTATAATATATTGACCCTACTATAGTAAGCTCTTAATTACCTTAACTAATTTCAAATAACATAAATATAAATATATTGAGAAACCTAGAAACTTATTTTAATTTTTGAAGTAATTATTCATCAAGATATAAATGTCTTATTACTGCTATAAAAGTTAGTAAATTTTTATTTTATCATTTTTTGGTATTCTTTAAAAACTCCTATCTTTTGGGAATGCTGAAAAAATAGAGAGATATAGAAAATAGGGAAATATAAGAATTAGATAATGAACATCTAGTAAATGTTAATGTTTATTCATTCATATGTGTAGCAAATATTGATTGACCATGAATCTATGTTGGACAAGTCTGGTAGATACCAGGAATATGTCATATTAGAAAAAGCAAAATCATAATCCCTGCATTCATAGTTACATAGTAGAAGAGTCAGATATTATTCAAAGAATTATACAAATATGTTTAAATTATTATAACTGTCATAACTGCTGGAGAAGTGAGGGATATAGGCTTCTGATAATGTAAACAAGAATTATTATTTTTTAAAAAATAATTATTATTTTATCAAAGGGAGTCATGTATAGCTTCCCTGAGGAAGTAATAATTAAGCTGGATTAATGAATATGTATGAGTTTTACTTGGAGACATTTTAGGAGGGTCAATCCAGACAATGGAAACAGTACATACAAAGACTCATCCGGACAAAGTGTTGGGAAAAAAATGGTTCAGTATGAAAGTATTTGAAAGATTGTTATCAGACAGTCTATCTAAAGATGTCTAGACATCTTTAAAGATTTTAATCTTTTTCCTAAGAGCAATGCAAGTCTACTGAAAATCTTTGAACTGTGGCAGTTCAGATTTTCTCTACAGAAAGGTAGAGAAGAGGAAAGATAGATTTCATGTACACTGATAAGAAGCCTGGAAAGCAATGATGAGAGCTGTAAATAGTAGAGAAGTGAAAGGATATTAAGATTCCTAGGAAGTAAAATAAGTAATGAGGCCACTATGAAGACTTCAGTAGAAAGATATTCATTGAGGCAGGAGACATTGGGAGAAGACTGGTTAGAGTTGAAGATAATGAATATGATCTTGGCCATGTTAAATTTGAGATGTTTTGGAGACATCTAGTAGAAATGTCAAGTATGTGGTTGCACAAATCAGTCTTGACTCCAATACTCAACTTGAAATAAAATTTATAAATCTATATGTAAATGAGAACCTTGGAAGTAATGGACATGAATGGGATCACCTCAACAGAGAATCTTGAATGAGAAAAGAGTATAGGCCAAAAGACAGAGGATTGTCTACATAAGCTTGAAAAGGGAACTGAGAAAGAGGCTTATATTATGTCATGAAATCCAAGGCAAAGAATCTTTATGATGGAAGGAGCAATCATCACTCTCAAATGTTGTCAAGAAGCCTAAACAGATGAGCACTAAATTGTGTCCATTTGGTTCAGCAATGTAAAGATTAAGACAGGCTGTGTCCATTGAGTACTCAACAATATGGGTACAAAAGAGTTTTCCCAGTGTGACTGAGAGCTGTGGAAATAGAGACAAATCTTTAAGAAAACTGACTATGAAAAAAGAAAGAGAGAACAGATAATAATGAGAATCAGAGGTCATAGAGAGTAAAAGGAAAGGCTTTTCTCTTTTTGTTTTTTTTCTAATGAACAAGAGTTCAATAATCTTTTCATAGGAAATCTACAGTTTATAGGATGATGTTGAATACATGAGGCAGGAATTTAAGTATCTTAAAGAGAGGGTGGCCTCATACAGGAAGGAGGACAGCTCCTCTGTTGTAAACATAGGCTAAATAGAGACTGGGTGTGGGATATAGGCTGAGAGGTGAAAATAAGTGTGAATTTTAATCTACCTTCTATGTTTGCTACATAATAGCAGTGGAGGTCATCCTCCAAGAGATAGGGTGGAAGTGAAAACATTAAAGGTTTCAAAAGAGTAGAGATTTGAAAAACCATTGTATGAAATTGGACAAGTGAATTGACATACATACATACATCTATAATAATAAAAACGTAATATGCAAATTGACTGAACAGCCAAACAGAGGAACGACCATCCGGATGACCACGCTGTGACACCCACTGACGCCAAGCCAGCCAAGGCAGGTGTGATGTGATTGGTCAGGGGGCCGGCCATTGCCCCATGATCGCCCTGCAGAGGGAGGCTCAGGCCACCGGCTGGAGGGGTGATCAATAGGGGGCTCCACGATCACCCCAAAGAGGGAGGCCCAGGCCACCAATTGGCGGACTGTGGCAGGTGGGTGGGGCCTCCTTCTGCAGGGCAATCCATCGCAAAGCCCTGGCCAGGTGGGCAGGGCCTACCTGTTTGGGGCAATTGATGGAGGGGCCCCATGATCAATTGCCTCAAAGAGGGAGGCCTAGACTATCCAGCCGGCAGCACTGTGGCGGGTAGCCTGGGCCTCCTTCTGTGGAGGTGATCGATTGCAAAGCCCTGGCCAGGTGGGCAGGGCCTACCTCTTTGAGACAATTGATTGTGGGGCTCCCAGACTGAGAGAGGGCACAGGCCAGGCTGAGGGACCAAACACCCCCAGTGCATGAATTTCGTCCACCCAGCCTCTAGTAGAGCCGTGGGCAAACTACGGCCCATTTGAAATGAATAAAACTAAAAAAAAAAAAAAAAGACCGTACCCTTTTATGTAATGATGTTTACTTTGAATTTATATTAGTTCACACAAACACTCCATCCATGCTTTTGTTCCGGCCCTCCGGTCCAGTTTAAGAACCCATTGTGACCCCCGAGTCACAAAAAGTTTGCCCACCCCTGCTCTAGTATGTAGCTAGATGATAATAGATGATAGATAGATAGATAGATAGATAGATAGATAGATAGATAGATAGATGATAGATAGATAAATGTAGTAATTATTATCTCTAATCATTTCTGGTTGTTTGGATATAATCAAGAAGTTTTACAGCCATCTTTGGGGATCAGTGGTTCTTGGCTTTTTTTCTGCCTCAATACAGCTTCTCTAATATAAGTAAGGACCATCACATACTTATATCAAACACAGTGGTCTGCTATCTCATTGTTTCAAAAGGATGGGCTGAAGCACTTCCTTAGGATGGTGTATATAAACCTCAGAGAGGGGAAAATGTGTGTGCATGTGTATATATGTTGTGTCCATGTAAATATATTTGTTGGAAAAGCCCATTATACAGAGTGGGGGAAAAGTAGGTTTACTGTTATTCATATGGAAAAAATACAATAATTAATTAATAATAATACAAGGATAAACTCTGTGTTTCATGTACTAACAACTGTAAACCTCCTTTTCCCCCATGCTGTGTGATTCCAATATGCCCTCCACAGGGAGACGGGGAATTTCTTCTTGAGAACAAAATAAGTAAGTGTTGAGAGTGAACCAGGAAGGTCTCCATAGAAATATGACAAACTATTATATTCAATGAATATTTTAGCACATGCAATACAATTAGCTACCTTTTAAAAAATTAAAAACACATTATTCTATAGATATTCTTTTTCTCATGATACAAATTCACTTTGTGTTACTACAGGTCTCTACTATGAAAAGCAGTATATTATAATTCCTATTCATAATCATTTTGATCCAAAACATTTAATTATTTATCAGCAAACTATTAATGAACATTTAAAATAATCAACATGTTGTCAATAAATATCTCCTTAGGTGGAATTTCCTGACTTTAATTGAGTCATAAAATGCTTGGGTCACAATACATCAATTAGTAAATTACTGATCCATAGCACTTTACTGTTCTGAAAAAGTATATGCACCTTCTGAGAGCCTGATTGACTCCTGGAGAGTTATTTATTCACCATTAGGATCACAGTAGTCATAGTGAACATAGTTATATTTATTTCATAAATAGATAAACTGAAGCTCAGAAAGTTAGAACTGGAGAGCTAAGGATCCAGGTTAGATTTTCAATCTGAAAAGGCCCAGTTCCTAATATCTAGCTATAAAATATAAATACATGAGTTTGAAAGCAGTCATAATTATTTCTCTGTAAGTCCATTTTCATATAGTAATTATTAAGTTTACTACTTCTCAGTTAATTCTAAACTCATGGTACTGAAATTAATATGGCTTTGTTGCATTGTAAATAGTACGATTTTTAAAAACAATGTTTCAGACTTTCTTAAGTTAACAATTATACTTAAACCAGTTACCTTTACTACCTACAATATGGTCTTTTAGAAAATGAATGATTTCTTGAAGTATGGTAAAGTGTTATGAGCACAGGCTTTGGAATAAGAAAAACATAGCTTTAATATGACCTCTATACTTATTAAGTGCAAGAACAGAATATGTATGTATATATGTAAATACATTTTAAATATATTCTAACTAAATATTAAATTTTTGTGACTATGTCTTCGGAGATTAGATTTATCTAAGTTGGTTTAGCATTATACTAGACATGTTATTTTTCATTTGTTCTTGTCCCCAAAAGCAATAAAATCAGTTTCCATATTGTTTCATAAAATAATAAAAAGAAAAATAATGAAAATGTTCAACAAATAATTTACTATTGTTTGCATTTGTCTGGAAGGAGTTTTCTACAGCTTTAATCACAGCTACAGATCATTATTTCAAAGACTTCATCTTTTATATATTTAAATATGTTTTTCATGTCATAGAATTTAAATTTGAAGTCATTTTTTAGTGTTCTCACTGCAATTCTGCTATGCACTTTAAATAAATAAAATAGCATATGCTATAATTTTGAGGGCTGTCACTCAATCTAGGGTGACACAAACTGAGATGAGAGGATATAACTCCAAGAAGAATTATTTTTTTTTCTTAATTTTTAATTGTTCAGTAAAATGTTTCTGAGGTTTATTCAATAAGATCATGGTAGAGACCTCTGGTGTATGACATACCTTAGTGCTATGTGAAAGCTCTAACAAACTAATATGTTTAGAGCTCAGTAATATAAATTTTGATACAGAGAAATCTAAAAAAAGGGTAAAATGCTATATTAAGTTTTAATTTTTTTAAAATATATTTTATTGATTTTTTACAGAGAGGAAGGGAGAGGGATAGAGAGTTAGAAACATCCATGAGAGAGAAACATCAATCAGCTGCCTCCCGCACACCCCCTACTGGGAATGTGCCCGCAACCAAGGTACATGCCCCCGACCGGAATCGAACCCGGGACCCTCAGTCCGCAGGCCGACGCTCTATCCACTGAGCCAAACCGGTTAGGGCAAGTTTTTAAAATAAACTACCTAATAATTTACATGTTAGAGACATATTGAATATCACAGGAACATTTTCTCAGAAAGAATTTTTTAGAATAAGTTTTGCCTTTGTTACTGTGTTAATGAAGACTTTGATAAAATGACCCCAGGAAAAAAGACAATTTCCTTCAGATATTTTCTACATCTAAAATATTCTTCACTGATTTCACATGCTTATTTCACTAGTTATATGAACAAGGTAATTTGTCTGACTCTGGTGGGGCATAGTTTGCAGTAAGAAATTCAAAATTCACACACAACTCTCCTCTAAGAAGTCTCTGCAGTGTTTTTCAGTTTATATATAAAAAAAAGATTTAAGATGTTGCCTGAGGCATCTATTTTTTTTTTCCTCAAGGCAAGGCAAAGTGTCACAAATCAAATTGTTTTTCACACTCTTAATGAATTCTTTTCTCTTTCAATTTCTCAGAGAGCGGACATAGGGATTTCTGCTTTAACCATCACCCCAGATCGAGAGAATGTGGTGGACTTTACAACACGTTACATGGACTACTCAGTGGGAGTACTACTTCGAAGAGCTGAAAAGACAGTGGATATGTTTGCCTGTCTTGCACCATTCGATCTCTCTCTATGGGCTTGCATTGCTGGCACAGTCCTTCTTGTGGGGCTTCTGGTCTACCTTTTGAATTGGCTTAATCCCCCACGATTACAAATGGGATCAATGAGTTCTACTACTCTCTACAACTCCATGTGGTTTGTGTATGGATCCTTTGTACAGCAAGGTAAGGAGAAAAAATTACATTTTTATATGAAAAAGGAATGTGATGCTTCAATTGCTATGATTTCAGTTAAGATGTGTTATATCTGTATCTGACATTGGTAAGTGTTCAAAGGGTCTTCACAGTCATGCTTCGAACAGAGCATTTCCTACTTTTTCCTAGTGGATCTCAAACACATCAGGTTTTCAACAAAAAACTAGTTCATTATCTTTTGATGTTTAGTTCAATATCATCACCAAAGCCAAAAAAATGAATGTCAGAGGTAAGGTTCACAAAAAACTCAGAATCCTCCCTAAACTCTGACATTCTGAGAAATAGCCTTAATGGAATGAAACTACTTACTGGAGCACATACTAGTTAATTATTTACATATGTAAGAGAGGTTGGGACATGTTCTTTGTTCAGAGACATTATTTCATGTATTGAAAAATATTCATTAATAGTGAAAAGACTTTGTTTAAGATTCTTATAGTAAATTTTATATTTTATCTTTAATATATAATATTTAACAATGGTTTAACTTACAATTTCACTCTATTCTAAAAAATGAGCATTGTTTTATATTC
The DNA here is from genome assembly GCF_000147115.1 of Myotis lucifugus. NCBI lineage: Eukaryota > Metazoa > Chordata > Mammalia > Chiroptera > Vespertilionidae > Myotis > Myotis lucifugus. The sequence goes on from NW_005871060.1 coordinate 13,034,634, forward strand.
AATATCCAAGCTGCCCTGCTCTTTAAAGTAGTGAATTCCTTGTCTCTGATCACTTTAGAATAGAATGGTATTTATTGAACTTCTTAATTGAGACTACTACCACCATGGAGAATGAAATAATAAAGTACTTAGGCAATTAATAGTTTCTTGCAAACTTGTCACATGTATTGAAGAGGAGAAATATGTATCACAGTGGAGACATATGATGCTTTTGCCTTAATGTTTACAACTCTCAATAGCATCTTACTTTTTATTTGTACTTGCTATTGGATCTTCCACTAAATTTTATTCTTTCTATTCTCATTTAACTAATCACAAGGTTTGTCTAGACCAGCAGTTCTCAACCTGTGGGTCGCGACCCTCTGGGGGTCGAACAACCCTTTCACAGGGGTTGCCTAAGACTCTCAGAAAACACATATATAATTACATATTGTTTTTATGATTAATCACTATGCTTTAATTATGTTCAATTTGTAACAATTAAAATACATCCTGAATATCAGATATTTACATTACGATTCATAACAGTAGCAAAATTACAGTTATGAAGTATCAACGAAAATAATTTTATGGTTGGGGTCACCACAACATGAGGAACTGTATTAAAGGGTCGCGGCATTAGGAAGTTTGAGAACCACTGGTCTAGACTCTTCGCCTCCACTTTCTCACTTCTAATCTATTTTGAAAACCTTTGTAAGTATGCTTCTCCCTCTGCCTTTCCTCAAGGGCTCTGACTTAGGTTATATTTGTCACAGACATTTTTAGTCAATGCATTAATCACTAACCCAGTAGATATTTAATTCATGCTATTTATTTAATCTAGAACTTTGCTAGACACTGAGTATATAATTGTGAACAAAAGAGTTTTTGCCATCATTGAGCTACAAATCTAGTGTGACACAAACATGTAAACAAACAATTATAAGTACGATAAAAAGTGCTGTAATAGATGTGAGTACAATCTGCTATGAGAACAAAGGGATAGGAAGGCTCAATATATCTTATGTGGCAAAGAAGGCTTTTGAATTAAACTATGTATACAAAGTAACAATAATGAACTATTTAAAGAGCTTGTGAAAAGAGGATGGGGAAAAGGAGACATAGATGGGTAGGATAAAATTTAATATAAAGAAGTAAAAGAGAAATTAGGATAAATTGTGCAGCATAGAGCTGGTAAAGATGTGGTTGAAGATATATTTATTATTGATTTTTTGATAAATAATCTGCTATTTAAAGGTATTAAATAAGGAAAAACATGTTCAAATTTGTACCATAGAAATATTTTTATTATAATAGGTTGAAAAGGGCAATGTGGAAAGTGAATCAAATTTTGAGAGTATCATAATAACCAAGTAAAGAGTTTATGTGCTTCCACAAAGGTAAGGTGGCATTGGGAATCAAGAGAAGGCTATTTTATGAATTGGAATCAATAGAACTTGATTAATTATATAATGGTATTGTGATTGATACTGAAGGAGGGAAATGAAGCAGTTTTATCCTAGGGTTCTGGATTGGGAAATTAAGTGTATTAGATGTTAATGTCTTTTAATGATAAAATGAAAAACAGAAAGAACAAGTGTGATGGGGAAGATGATACATTCATTTTGGTGCATGTAGAGGTATCTCTGAAACATCCATGGAGATATTTCTATTGTTAGTGGTTTGATATTTTTTTCAGAAGCACATGAAAGACATCTGGGCTAAATATATACTTAGAAGAGATTAGCATGTAGGAAATAATTGAAGCTATAGAAGTAACATCACACAGTGTATTTGTTCTAAACTGCGTATTCCTAATTGAGGACCACTGGCTCAGAAAGGACCTAAGAGGGTGCCCTAAGGAAAAGAATGGGTAGAGGAGCTTTCAATGGTAACAGATAAGGAGTGATGGAAAGATACAAGTACCATGTATATAGCATGCAGTGGAATACACACCAACTAAAACCAGTATTTAAAGATGGAGCGTTTGGTCCTCTGTGTTAAACATTTCAAATAATCAAGTAGAAAGGTGTTCATTGAATTTACCTTGCTTTTGGTAGTGTTCCAGTGACTATAACTGCATAATAAATTCCTCCAAAACCTCCTGATTCTCTGTGTCAGAGTTTAGACAAGACATAATGAGGATGGATTGTCTTTACTCAATGATGTCTGAGATCTCAGTTACACAACTCAAAGTCTGGAAGCTGAACTCATGTCTGGTAGTTGATGCTGGTTGAGGACTAGTAGCCTCAGTTTTCTTTTATTTTCTCTTTCATGGGACAGTTTGGTCTTTCCCACAACATGATGGTGATTTCTTCATAGAAATTATTCCAAAAGGAGAGAAAAGAGTGAATGAAACAGAAGAATTTTGTGGTCTGTTAGGGACTACAAACCTGTATGATGGTGTGATTTCCTTTTCCAAGGAACATCCTGGCTGTGCCAACTTCATGGTTCTGTTATGAGAATAAAAATGATTAAAAACCATGACGTTATTAGATAAAATAGCTTATATACGTGTCACATAAGTGTTTGCTAAATAAATTAAAAATAAAAACAAATTAGGTTGAGCCTTGGATAGTTAGGCACATGAGAAATGTGCCTAAGAAGGTAAATGGTTTTAGATTATTGGTGAGATAATGGTAGATTCTGGGGTGCATAGAGCAATGAAAACAAAATAGAAAGACCAATAATGAGAATGTAGTAAAGAGTGAGACTGGAAAGTAATAAAATAGTATTGAGAGAGCATAGAGTTCTTGATGAGACTAAAGAACAATAGTAGAAACATCAGTGTGAAAATTTGAAGTTTGTATTTATAAAATGGTACAAACTCAGACTAAAGTTTTTGAAATAAAACAGTAGAGGAGAAGTTATAGGTGTGTGGATGTGGATTCTTAAAGTTAAGTGTTGGTAAAAAGTTTCAAAGCTGATCAAGAAATTGAGAGCCCAGAGGACTAGATGAACCATCTGTAGTAATGGCAGCTTGGACTGGAGAGGAAGGAAATGGGCCATGGGCCAACGTTGTCAATAAATGAGGGGAGAGAACTAAGATGTTGATAGACATGTGCATTGGCTAAAAATAAAAGACGATATAGCTAGATGTAGTTAACCTCTGTTTTCATATTGTTATATCCCTTTTCATCCAATTTTTATGTATATGGTTTTAATGATCATCAATATGCAGATAACTCCCAAATTTACATCACATCCTTGAATTTTAGTTGTGCATACCTAACTGCTCACTAGACCACTCTCTGGATAGATCAAAAATTTCAACATACCAATAATAGAATGATTTTATACTTTTAACTTTTGTAGTCTCTCTTATTCTCTATTCCAGCTGATGCATTACCAACCACTCAAACATATATGTTCAAAACTTTGAAAACAGTTTGATTTTTCCTTTTTCTTTCTTTAGCTTATATTCAACCATAGTCAAGGCCTGCAAATTTTATCTCCTACATATTTCCAGGGGTGTAAATCTTTTCTCACCTAGAAGGATGAGGCCTAGATTGTTTCTAGATGAGGCCAGTTGCATTTCTCATTGTAACTATAGGAATCTCCTAATAGTCTTTTATAATTTTGTTCACTGAAAATATATGCTCCACATACTTGCATATATACCCAAGTTACTACTGTCATGGAGAGGGCTTTCTACATAATTCCCATTCTTCAAATATTTTCTTGGCTTCCCAATTATTACCTTTTGAAAGTATGAGTTATTCAGAGCATGAACAATGTTCTACCATGTGACTGTTGTTCAGTTCTACTCTCTTATCACTCATATAGCACATTTAATTGTCCTGTTACTCCATATTGCTTTGTCTCTTAAACACAAGACAAGACTCTGTAATGTCTCTCTGCTTTGCTTCTGTTTCTTCCAATTCCTGAAATGCCTTCATTACCTGCTTAATCTCTATCCCCACCTGATTTCATGTGGCAAATTCCTATGCATCCTCTAATTAGTGCTTTGGCCCTGGTTGGGTGGCTTAGTTTGTTGGAGTGTCGTATCAAACACCAAAATGTTGCGGGTTCAATCAACGATTGGGTTAGTACAGGAGGCAACTGATCTTTCTCACTCTCTATCTCTCAAAATCAATTTAAAAAACCATGTAATTCTTGCTTGGAAGTCTTTCCTAGGATTATGGATCATCTACGTTCCCTAAGATATATTTATAGTACTTATGAACAATAGTATGAATGCCTTTTTTTTTTAGTTTTCCTCACCTGAGTCCTTTGAACACAAGGCAGTGTCCTTTTCAGTCCTTTTTATCTTTATGGTTCTTTTGCCAATAGTTTTGTGCCTTGTACATATTAGGTGTTTAATAAATGCATACTGATATACTAAGTGAATAAATAAATGCAAAATACTTAACTAAATCAAACATAATGTTAAGAGCAGCATTGTGTTTATTCGACCTCAGTCTGTTTCTGGACAAGCTAAAACTCACTAAACCAAACAGAAAGTTATATAGGATGTGTCTACTGGTATATTCTACCAAGTGACTATGATGACAAACATATAAATAAGCATTATTTGTGAAGATGTTAACAGGCTTATGTATTGGCTTTCTGAATTCTGAATTTTGCTTCTAGGTGACCAAATTTCAGTAAGTTTTGGAGCACACCCAAGACAAAAAGATAAATAAATTTACCCATATGATTACCATGGTTTTTCAGTTCTATAAATATGCAGCAGATACCAAAAGTTATAAATATTTTAAGCACTTTCCTAACCCAACCGTGCCCTTAAATAAGTTGTACAGCCTGTAGGTTGATTATATATTTATACAAATTCATGATGACAGACAATGCTGAATTGCATATAACTTCATCTTTGAAATGCTGGTATTCTTCCACTTGTTAACAATAAAAAAGTGAATTCATTAAAAGATACCAAGAGCATCATTACACTTTGATTAAAAATAAATTAAGGTAAGGCTCATAAACTCTAAGAAAAAGAGAATCAATCAATGGGAGTGCCCATACACAGACAATGAAATTGGAATTACTAATAATTTCTAATAAAAATATAACCTTTTAATAAGAAGTACAACTATTATTTCAAAATTACAGTCTTTATTGGGTCACCAGACCAGATTAAATAGGGATAAAGAGGCATTTCATGTATTATTAGATAGATTTCTGGGGGAAAAAAAGAGTTCAGGGACAGCTAAAAGCAGAAAAATGTTAAATATATTTGAGTTGTTTACTAATCTGTATTTTTTTTAAATCTGTCACTTCAAAGCATTTCGGAAAACAGCTCAGGGAATCCAACTGTGCAAAAGCAGTATGGTCCATTATTGTGATAAACTTAGTACATCTGTTTGGCTGGAACATTAGAGCTTGTGAATTAGGTAGTTAAATGCATGAATGAAAGACCAATTTTATGCCAGTGATATTGTCAGTTTATATCTTCCCTTATCTCCAAAAAAATCTGGGGTCTAAGTTTTGAAGATCCCTTATATGTAGTTAATGGGCAGTGACTCTTCATAACATCTGGGCCATAGACGGCCTCTGTGACTTGTTCACACATGTGGCTGTATGTAATTTGTTTTCTGTTTACTTAAAAAATAATTTTCAAGGAAACTTCAGACTTTACCTCAGATGGTTTTGTCTGATTCTATTAAGTATAAATATTTATACTCATGTAAAATATTTAGAGCTATTAATATCTGCACCAGGAACAGTAAGAGCAAAACAAAAACAAGGAATCACTACATTAAATGGTTTAATAAATATTTCTTGGGTATGTGCCATGCCTAACCTATATGTTTTTAATATAGCCATAAATAAGGAAAGCTTGCAGGATTGTTCAACTCCATGGAAGTGGACCATAGCCAAGTTGGAACCAAATAAACCACTTCTGATGAGAGGAGCAGATAGAAAGAGTAAAATAGGAATATTTCTTTGGTAGCTTTCCTAAAGGTCAAATTGGTCCATAGATTCTAGTAATAAATGGAACAAAGGACCTTTAGGAATGGTAGAAGATAACTTAATGACTGCTGCACAAGCCTTAACACGAGAGGCAACCCGCTGGCTTTGAGATCCCCAGACAATCTTTGGAAGAAAATAAAGAGCTCTCCCCACCGCCAGATGGATTGCACTGTTACAGAGAATCACAACTTTCTCATTTCCACAAAGGAAAGAGTTAGACATTCTCTGTTGCTTCAGAAAGAGATTACTGATGAGAGAGCATCTCTTTAAAACTAAAAAAGAAATCCATTTCAATAGTGTAGATATCAAATACAAGAAATTTACCAATGTCCTAGTCAGAAAAACCCTAAGGATTCAAGCCTTGAAATGCAGTCACTAAAATTATTCCTTTGTAATGTTATATTCCTTCACATTAAATTTGAATATAACAAAAATGATATTGGCTAGCTCTGTTGTTTACTGACCCTAACGAACATGGGGAAAATGAGTGTAATTCCCAGTGACAGGTTAACTGGATTACAGAGACAAGTTTCTTTCTACTTTCTGTTCTTACAGATATTAGCTCAAAAAAGCTCTCAGTAATTTTTATTTAGAGTTGAACAACATCTCTGTTGTTGCTAATGATGATTGGCAGTCCTTCCCGAAGAGAGCGCCAAGCCCTCTGAGTGCTGTCACAGCCACTTGAGAATTTCCCCATGCTGATTTAAAACACAACAAGGTGCTCATTTTCTTTCTTTTTATCACCAGAATTCTCTACCACCGACGAAAACAAAAAGTTGAACATTTAAGCTTTCAGAGATTCAAACTCTATTATTATGGTTATGCGGATCCAGGTATTTGTGTGACTAAAAAACAATGCCATGATGCTCAGATGTGAATCCATTGAGTACATTCCCAATGAAATGTAATGAGCTCCTAAGCAATTATTCCATGAACTTATGCACACAATGTGCCCTGAGTTTTACTAATTTTAATACCAGCTCTTCTTGATTTGAGCCAGAAAATCCTTTCTCATGCTGAAATGGGCTTTTGAAGAATTCAGAGTAATCAAAGAGCCTGACCAGTGTGGCTCAATGGTTGAGCATTGACCTATAAACCAGGAGGTAACAGTTCTATTCCCGGTCAGGATACATGACTGGGTGTGAACTTGATCCCCAGTAGGGGGCATGCAGGAGGCAGCCAACCAGTGTTTCTCTCTTATCATTGGTGTTTCTCTCTCTCCTTTTCCCTTACTCTCTGAAATCAATAAACATGTATCTTTTAAGGAATCAAAGAAATTCAGATTTCTGCTTATAAAATGATTATTAAAAAACTAATATAAACAATATTTTCTGGACTAGTCTGAACTACTTATGAGTATACACCATAGTTTTAAAATGTTATTTTAGTATTTAACAAAACAGAGGAGTTTAACATAGACATTAACAAAAAATCAAAAGGTAATTTTAAGGCATCCTGAGTTGATTTTTCTTTTTCCCCAAAGTACTATAAGAAAATATATTTTTAAAATATAAATTTAAATGATAGAAAAAAGCAGATGACATAAGTCCTTTAAAATAGGATTGATACCATACTGTAGAACTCAGTGTTTCCACAGTACCATATCACAATACCCCCTCTACTTAAGTAATAAGAATAGGGACAGACATCACCAAAGATAAATTTAATCTAACGGTGAATTAGGATTGATCAAAATGAAAGTATAGGGCTCAATGGACTACAGGTGATAGTAGAGACCATCAGCTTACAATACAAATTTGGAAATTCAATTTTTGTTTCACCAGAATCCATTTTTCTTCTTCATCCATTAATCTGTAGTTAGAAGTTTAATATTATGGCTCTATTTCTAAAAGTATGGGTAACTGACCACAGTTTTCAATCAACCTGCTTTGTAAATTAAGGCTCAGCATTTAACCTAGCTTTAAGATGCATGCATATAAGCCAACTAGAATGCGCCTCATGCTGAATTTAGGATTCCCAGCTCTGTTATAAAACTGATGGTAATAAAGTCCTGTGATGCTTTTGTTAAATACCCTTAGATGTGGCACAGCCTTTATTTGATTTTTTTACAATTACAAGGTAGAGAAATTTCAATGTGTAATATAAAGTATAAATTCACATATGTCCATTATTTATAAACTACATTTTTATGTCAATTGTTCTTTTTTGTATCAAGATTTAACAAAAGACCAGTGCATGACCCAACTTTCACATAAAATGTAGACACATAGCATTGCTCTTTGATTTGTGGCTGTGACCAAAATTTATAGTTTCTTTATATTTACAACTCTGTCCCTTAGACCCTAAATTATCAATCCATTTGGGATAGCTACACAGTTTGTTCTGTCTGCTTCAGTTGTTTTCTAGTCCTTAATGTTTATATCATGTTCAAGCTCTACTTTAGCACATCCAAAAAGTACTCTTCTGACTTTGCTTTTTAAAATTCTTTGTTATCTCAGAAACATTTGCTTGGACATTCAATAAGAATTATCTAGTCACAAGGGTGAGTAGGACAGCATGGTGTCTATCTTCATGGAGCATTCAGGAGAAGCAAACTAGTAAACACACAGCTCCGTCATAGAATGATTATCATGCTAAGGAAAGCACAAGTCATGAGGGGCATGGGGTTTTCAGATATGTTGAATTAGGTCAAATACATACCTACTTATGACCTATTAAAGAAAGGAACACAGACTAGGAACCGTTTTTGTTTTGTTTTGTTTTTGACCTAGTAAAAATGGAAGAAATGAATTGTCCAGTTAACTTATTTGATCTTTGCTCTCTGAGGTATAAAGTGTCAGATTATTTTTAAATTTTCTTTTAGCTATAAGAGTGTGTAATTTTATAATATAATATCTAGTTAAAGAACTGTTTTTATTTAACTTTATTTTTTTAATTTTATTGATTTGAGAGAGAGAGAGAAACATCAGTTGGTTGTTCCACTTATGTATGCACTCATTGGTCGATTCTTGTATGTGCCCTGATTTAAGGATCAAACCTGCAACCTTGGTGTATTGGGATAGCACTCTAGTCAACTCAGTTATCTGGCCAGAACTAAACAACTCTTTTTATATCTTTGTGTTTTTCTTGAGAGATAGTTCAGTTTTAATCCAGTAATCTACCACTTAGTTGCTATGTGATACTGGACAAGTTTCTTAACCTCTAGGTGCCTCAGTTCCCCAGATAATAATTACATAATTCGTTACTTATTTAAAAAATTAAGAGTTCATGGATATAAAGCACTTAAAACTGTGTGCATAATACAAAATAGACACTCAACATTATAACTATTATTTCCTCATTGTTTTGCAGGCCCTAGCAAGAAATGAAATCAGTCACAATGTTTAATGTTTATATACTCATCATTATCTCTCAGAAAATAAACATTATTTTAAGGAAACGTGTTATACTTAGGCATAAGGAAATGTATTTGGAAAACTAATTTAGCTAAAGAAAATGCTTATAATAAAAACCATATACGTACAATCCATAATAACTTTGTTACTCAACTAGATGTGAAAAACTGTAAGAACATTTTTTCTTATGTAAACACATCATTATTACACAGGATGTGTGATAAGCTGTATATAACACAACATGGCCAAAGATGCAACAAATTATTGAACCCAAATTGAGTTGAATTATAAGTTTTGCCCAAGGATGCTTTTAACATATATATTAAGTCCTTTGGGGCACTGATTTTCTTATTTGGAAAAATGTCTATTCAGACTCTCTGCCCAATTTTTTTTGTATTAAGTTGTATGAGTTTTTTATACATTTTGGATATTAACCCCTTATCAGATATGTGATTTGCAAATATTTTCTCCCAGTGAGTTGCCTTTTTATTTTGTTGATGGTTTTCTTTGCTTTGCATAAGTTTTTTTGTGGGGTTTTTTTGTTGTTTTTTTTTACATCAATGGTATTTTATATTAGTTTCAGGTGAACAGCATAGTGGTTAGACAATCATATACTTTACAAAGTGACCTTTCTGATATGTCAAGTACCCATCTGACACCATACATAGTTATTACAATACTAGAGGCCCGGTGCACAGTTTCGTGCACCGGTGGGGTCCCTCAGCCTGGCCTGTGCCCTCTCGCAATCTGGGACCCCTCAGGAGATGTAGAACTACGTGAAGTGGCAGGCATCCAGGGAGGAGCCCGAGCCCAGGCCGGGCACTGCACTGCTCCTGCTCATCCTGGCCCCACTGCGCCTGCCACTGCCACCACTACCGCCACTCAGTAGTGCTGCTGCAGAGGCGGGAAGGCACGTGCTGCCACAGCTGTGCTTACCAGCCATGAGCCCGGCATCTGGTGCCTGTCGGTCAGCTGAGCAGTGCTCCCCTGGGAGTGTGCTGACCACCAGGGGGCAGCTCCTACATTGAGTGTCTGCCCCCTGGTGGTCAGTGCGCATCATAGTGACTGGTCGACCGATCAACCAGTCGTTCGGTCACTTAGACTTTTATATATATACTAGAGGCCCGGTGCATGAAATTTGTGCACGGGGGTGGGGGGAGATCCCCTCAGCCCAGCCTGCACCCTCTCCAATCCGGGACCCTCGGACATCCCTCTCACAATTCTGGACCACTGGCTCTTAACTGCTCACCTGCCTGCCTGCTTGATTGCCCCTAACTGCCCCCCCTGCTGGCCTGGTCTCCCCCAATGGCCCACCAACTGGCCTGATCGCCCCTAACTGCCCCCTCCTGCCAGCCTGGTCACCCCACAGAGCCTACTGTTTGGTCGTTTGGTCATACCTCACTGCCCCCCTGCTGGCCTGGTTGCCCCACACAGCCTGCTGTTCAGTCGTTTGGTCATCCCTCACTGGCCCCCCTGCCGGCCCGGTCACCCCACACAGCCTATTATTCAGTAGTCCATCCAGTTGTTTTGGTCGTGACGGCCCCTGGCTATTTATGTATTAGGATATTATTGATATGTGTCCTATGCTGTACTTTACATCATCATTACTATTTTGTAACTAACAACTTGTACTTCTTAATCCTTTCACCTTTTTCACCCAGCCCTCCAAATCCCCTCTGCTTAGGCAACCATCAGTCTGCTCTCTGTGCAGAAGTTTTTTTGTTTGATGTAGACCCACTTGTTTATTTTTGCTTTTGTTGCCTTTTCTTTAGGTGTCAAATCTAAAAAGTAATCTCCAAGTCTTATGTCAAGGTGCTTATTGCCTATGTTTTCTTTTAAGAGTTTTATATTACATTCAAGTCTTTAATCCATTTACGTTAATTTTTTTGTATGGTATAAGATAGTGTTTTGGTTTCATTCTTTTGCAATGTTAATAATTATTTGATAGTTGAATATATAAATAAAAGTAATCTGTTCTATCATCCTATCTAATAAAGAGGTAATATGCAAATTGACCACCACTCCAACACACAAGATGGCCGCCCCCATGTGGTCAAAGATGGCTGCCACCATGTGGACACAAGATGGATGGCAGGGGAGGGCAGTTGTGGGCGATCAGGCCAGCAGGGGAGGGCAGATAAGAGGAACCAGGCCTGCAGGGGAGGGCAGTTAGAGGTGACCAGGCCAGCAGGGAAGGGCAGTTGGGGGGGACCAGGCCAGCAGGGGAAGGTAGTTGGGGGCAATCGGGCTGGCAGGGGAGCAGTTAGGCATCGATCAGGCTGGCAGGGGAGTGGTTAGGGGTGATCAGGCTGGCAGGCAGAGTGGTTAGGGGCAATCAGGCAAGCAGGCTGGTGAGCGGTTGGGAGCCAGAAGTCCTGGATTGTGAGTGGATGTCCCAGATTGGAGAGGGTGCAGGCTGGCTAAGGGACACACACACACACACACACACACACACACACACCCTGTGCACGAATTTCATGCACCAGTTCTCTATTATAAATATAACATGTTAAATACTATGCTAATTATTTTTATTTCATTGATAGAATGCCTTTAAACTTAAGGGAATTGCTGAACTATGGTTTCATTGTTAATACATATGTAATACTTATATTGTAAATACCTTTGAAATATAATACATAGGAATGTTATAAATAATATAGTGTAGTGTATGATCCCATTATTTTATATTATTGCAGCACTGGAATGTATAACATCGATATAAGGATAATTTTAAGATGAACATAATATATCAATAATCAGCAAAATTTGTAATTTTGATCTGAGAAAATCAAAGCACTTGATAGAATTTTGAGTTAAATTTGAAGAAAATGCCAGTCCATTATATAAAAGGTTAATTTTAAGTTAAAACCATCATCATGCGGTTGGTGTGGATCAACTGCCTAGGTGTCACCAGTGCACTAAAAGGTTGCCAATTTGATTCCTGATCGGGCACATGCCCAAGTTGCAGGCTCAATCCCCCATAAGGGGCATGCAGGAGGCAGCTGATCCTTGTTTTGCTCTTAAATTGATGTTTCTCTCTCTACTTCTCCCTTCCTCTCTTTCTAAAATCAATTTTTAAAAATTAAAACCATCTTTGGTATTATTTGATCAATATTAATAATTTTAAAAATTGTATTACATTTTTAAAATTCTTGAAAAGGAATAAAAGACAGTTGGATATTTTTCCAAAAATTATTTTAATACAGTTTTTCTGAGAAAAATGACCAAGTTCCTAAAGCAGCAGTCATTTGTTGCCTGGAATAGAAATTTTTGAGTTGTCTATATTTTAAATGGAGGTTGCCCTAAATTTTGTCTCTTAATGAAGTTATCTGGAAAGTCATGAAGAATTGCTGATGGCATTCTATTCTAACTTAGATCCTTTTTAATATGATGGTCTCTTCTTTCTTTCTAAATATGAAAGTAATTTTGCTGTATCAGCAGAGAGGATCTGCAAGCACCATATTTCTGTACTATTTCTATACTCTTCAAAGAGTTAAGTTACTTAGTCTTCAGTCGTTTGCCTTACATCACCACCCAAGGAGTGTTATAATCCTCTAGAAATGCATTGCCTGGAGTGTGGCACTGCTTAATAAATCACTCCATCTATTTGTCTTTCTCTTGACATATATCTAGCAGCAGGAAGCATTATCCCTGTGACAATGTTAAGTTCTATTGACATTTTCTCTTAATTAACTACACCACTGGCTACAAATTTTACATTGGGAATAAATTCCCTTTATTTAATTCTGTCTTGAACAAAGTAGTGTGAGACTTATCATGCATTCATTGTCATAACAGATATTGAAATAAGTGAAATGTCATTGTTACTTTACCAGAAAACCAGTTTATTCTGCTGAGAACACAACAAACAGAATTGTCTTTAGAATTATATTACATTATTTTTTCATTAGACAAATGACTAATTAGACAAATACATTTGTTTTTGTTAGATGTCTTAAGGAATATACAAGAGCTCTATTGTATGTGCTCAGTTCCTCTGTGATACATATCCCTTCAGCCAACTGAATGTGTTTTATGTACACTTTTATAAATGGAGAGAAACATTTCTTTTCAGATTAAACATGTTTTATATACCTTAAAACTATTTGTTTTAAGGTATATAAAAATTAAAATCATTTATTCATTCAACATTTATTGGATGCCTATAATGTGACAGGCGCCCTTCAAATTCCTGGGGATACCTGCATGAGGAAAACAAATATCAGCCCTCATGAAGCTTATATGTAAGTGAATGAAGAAAGACAGGGAACAAACAATAAGGATGATAAATAAATAAATTACGTCATATATCAGAGCTCAAATACCATAGAAAAAGTAGCTCAGAGTGAGAGGAATTTCAAGTATATGTAGAAGAGTTGCAATTTGCAATGGGATCATTGAAGTAAGCTACTTTGAGAATTTAATGTTGGAACAAAAACCTGGAGGATAGGAAGGAATGTGTTGTGTACATATCTGGGGGAATGGCGGTCATGTATAGGGAACCACATAGGCAAAGGCCTTCTCTAAGAGGTCACAGTAGCTTACTAGCAGGTGAGGTTGGGGTGGGCAAACTTTTTGACTCGAGGGCCCCAATGGGTTCTTAAACTGGACCGGAGGGCCGGAACAAAAGCATGGATGGAGTGTTTGTGTGAACTAATATAAATTCAAAGTAAACATCATTACATAAAAGGGTACGATCTTTTTTTTTTTTAGTTTTATTCATTTCAAACAGGCCGGATCCGGCCCGCGGGCCGTAGTTTGCCCACGGCTGGTAGGAGGTTCATGGATTCAGATGAGATTGGCATTGTAGACTTTAGCTTCTACTTTGAAATAATGAAGAATCACTGGAGTATTTTTAGCAGAAAAGTGGCCGGACAGAAATTTAGACAAATATAAATTGTTACGGAGGGCATTAACTGACAATTTATTCTATGTCTGTTCTGTTTTCAAATTCTCCAGCATGACTGAAAATTTAATAATTGTTTTCAAAAAACTGTAGATTACATATTTATTTTATAGGTGTGTGAATGTTTATCTATGTAGATAGATATATGTTGCTTTCAAAAATATATCCATCCATGAAACCTTTAAAAAACCTTAACTCTAAGATCCAGCCACACTCCTTTCTACTCAACAGATCAAGCAAATATGGTTACCCACTGCAGACAACATATCAACAGTAAGTCAAAAGGTACATATTACTCCCAGCTTTACTTGTGGTGACAGCCCCTGAGAAAACCATTCTTTTCTAAGTAATCTTCCCCAGCGCTCTTGGTTGGGAGGGAGCAGAGAGAAGAGCAAAAGTAATGGCATTCTCAGTTTATTTCTTCCTTCTCAACCCCCCGTCATTTTTCTGGGAACAATAAATAGTATGTTACCAAAACTATTCTAGTTTTGTAATATATATTACATATAATTTTTAATATATATAATTTTTTCTGTACCAAACCAAACTACTAATAATGTCTTTATTTTGGCATAGTATTATAATTGTTCCTAAATCATCAGTTATAAATTTCTCTATAGAAAAGTCTAAAGGAATTAAAGATTTTTTCTTATTTACTTGGAATATGAATATATATACACTCCCCTTTATCCAAAAAGTTCTTAAAATATGCTAACATTTATAATAACACTGGACTCTTTTGCTTCTCTTACAGAAAAAAAATAAATCAATAATATTTACTCCCAATTTTTCTTGTCAAGGCCAGCTCTTTGATTTAAAATTTTTTTGATTTTTAAATCCTCAGTCATTTGGTCACAAAAGGCCATCTGGAGTATAAGATTAAATAGACACTAGCTTTAGCCACAGTAGGAATTTGTAAATTCAGTATTTTACCTGATAATACATTTCTTTGAAAATGACATACAGTTTATCCACTGGGGCTATACCTAATCTCTAAGCCAGAAGAAAAACAAGCTTGAATCTTCTGTTCACACCAGAAAATAGTGCATCTGGTCCCTCTATAGTGGTTGCAACTAGCTGCATAGATTAGTGATACTTTTGAAAAACTAAATATTTTGAAATGAGTCTTTAATAGTCAGTTTTCCAAATACGGGAAATGGTTTAGGTTAAAGAGTAAAAATTAAAATGTTCACCCTGATGTTCATTGATTTTTCATTTTATCTTCTGAGCTAATATTGATCCAATTGACATTCTACAAATGCTGACTTGAATGAGGATAAGCGAGTTGAAAATTATATTTGATGACCTGAATAATTTATTAAAAGTATAAGCATTAACACTCACTTTAGCACCAGAAACACAATTTTTAATAATGGTGTAAGATAATGGATCTTAGGCAGCATCTAAGATGGGTACTTTGAGTTGGAATGAGTGACTTTTGTACTGTTAAATTACATAGAATACTTATCTAACTGATGAACTAAAAAGAATATTTTGGCTAAGATAAAGTCATTTCTGGCACTAAAAGGCAATTGAACATGCATTTACACTCAGGAAAGCTGAGAAGATGAACAGTAATTGCAGAGGTCAAACTTGTAAGCTGGCTGTACTTACTTGTTTCAATCAGCGACTTGACTGCAGTGCAATTTAAACCTCAAATCTGAGACAATCATTGAATTCAGATAGCTTATCAACTGAGAAAATTGTAAATAATAACATAAGCTCATATCCAAGGTATAGATAATTCCATATACCAAGAAAATACCATTAGAAAATGTTAATGAGTTTATGTATCTATATGATAAAAGCCTAAGCGACCATTAAGGTGGAATGACCAGAACAACTGGTCACTATGATGCCCACTGACCACCAGGGGGCAGATGCTCAATGCAGGAGCTGCCCCTTGGTGGTCAGTGTGCTCTCACAGGGGGAGTGCTGCTCAGCCAGAAGCTGGGCTCATGGTGGTGGCGGGAGCCTCTCCCACCTCCATGGCAGCATTAAGGAGTAGCGAGCCGAGCAGTAAGACCAGCGAGCAGGTGGGCGGTAAGAGGCAAGGGGTCCCAGACTGTGAGAGGGTGCAAGCAGGGCTGAGCCCGCCCCCTTCATGCACAAATTTCATGCACTGGGCCTCTAGTATATATATATAAAACAAGGTTTATATATATATCCTTTAGGAGATGCCTCCTCTGGTATCCTATCTATAATAGAAAAACATGG
>NW_005871060.1:13051128-13075329 GCF_000147115.1 Myotis lucifugus
ATACTCGCTATGCTCCCATTGGCTAATCAGCACGATATGCAAATTAACCCAACCAAGATGGCGGCCGGAAGCCATGCAGCTGAAGCGAGCAGGAGGCTTGCTTGCTCCAGTGATAGAGGAAGCCAAGGTTCCCCGCCTGCCGTGGCCCGGCTCTGAGCTCCGAAAGCAACAAAGTTTCAATTATAGAAGCTAAACAAACCCCAGATACTTGCTTTTAGCAGGCCGTGGCCACAGAGCTGGAGCGAGCAGGAGCCTGGCTCTCAGCTCCAGTGATGGCAACAAAGTTTCAATTATAGAAGGTAAATAAATCCCAGAATAAAAAAAGAAAAAAGAAAAAAAGGAGAGGCTGGGTGCTTCAGTCGCCAGCCAGCCTGAAAAAAGCCATCAGTCCCTCATCCAGGCTGGCCAGGCACCCCAGTGGGGACCCCCACCCTGAAGGGGGTGTGACCAGCTGCAAACAGCCATCAGTCCCTCACCCAGGCTGGCCAGGCACACCAGTGGGACCCCCACCCTGATCCGGGACACCCTTCAGGGCAAACCAGCCAGCCCCCACCCGTGCACCAGGCCTCTATCCTATATAGTAAAAGGGTAATATGCAAACTGACCCTAACAGCAGAAAGACTGAGAAGGACTGGTCACTATGACACACACTGACCACCAGAGGCCAGACGCTCAATGCAGGAGCTGCCCTCTGGTGGTCAGTGCGCTCCCACGTGGGGGAGCTCTGCTCAGCCACAAGCCAGGCTGATGGCTGCCAGCACAGCAGTGGTGGCGGGAGCCTCTCCTGCCTCCTCAGCAGCGCTAAGGATGTCGGACTGCAGCTTAGGTCTGCTCCCCGCTGGCAAGTGGACATCCCCCGAGGGCTGCCGGGCTGCCAGAGGGATGTCTGATTGCCAGCATAGGCCCAATCCCCCGGGGAGCAGGCCTAAGCCAGCAGGTGGTCATCCCCTGAGGGGTCCCAGACTGCGAGAGGGCACAGGCCAGGCTGAGGGACCGCCCGCCCCCCCCCCCCCGAGTGCACAAATTTTTGTGCACCGGGCCTCTAGTGTAAATATAATAGCTTAATATATTTTATAATACTAATTGATAAAGTTGAAAACAAATATTGTATAATGCACGGGTGGCTGAAAGTAACTAAAAGTAAATGATTTTCAAAAAAATATATATAACCAACATTTTTTGTTGTTGTCATTTGTTTTTGCTTGTAAATAATAGCTTAATGTCCTACAAGATAAGCATTTTCATTTAAAATTAGAATTTTTTATATTTTCTTCTCCTTTATGACATTGTAAAATGCAACTCAATTTAAAAATATTAAAACAAACCAGCAAACACAATGTTTATGAGTTATGCATTTTCTGTGTCTAATTTATTTTATAAGTCTTTTGGCAATATAATTTTAAAAATATTTGAAATCAGAGAATTCAAAGGAAGCGAAAAATGAGAAAAACCAAGTAAAATAAAGATATGAGTCCCCCTTAAAAATGTATTTAATTTTTAAGTTGCAACATCTGTCACAGTGCAACATACAGACCTTGTATCATGGAAATGTCCACTTGAAACCTATATGATCCTATTAACCAATGTCACCCCAATAAATTTAAGAAAATAAGAAATAAAATGAAACAAATTTCTTAGAAAAAACTTCAAATGTTATTTTTCCTCCTTTATTTTGCTTTGGGATAAATGATATTTTGGTCATCTCTCTGAAGGGCACAGAGGTGGTGCTGCTTCTTATAGATAAGTTATGAGAAAAATAATGCCACCACCTTCAGCTTTTAAACTGTCTCTTCATAAGAAAGACTTTCCCAAAGATGCTGAATTCTATAACCCTCTCGTTCATTTCTTCTTTTTCTTTTAAATTTTAATTCATTGTTGACTAAGTTATGAAAAACAAAGTGATGGGAGGAATCCTGTGGCAGGTCTGAGAGGTTTGAAGACTGTGATGAAGCTTACAGGGGTCCTCCCAGGCAGATCTTTAAGAACTTTGATCTGCTACCTTTGATCTTCAGTTCGGCATGTTAGTGCTTATCAAGATGCTATAGCTGGAACAATTCCCCTTAAAACAGAAAAATGTGGAAATTTAAGCTCGAAACAGTTCTCAGGGTTGTATTTTTTTTTCAAGTTTAAGAAGTACTTTACATTCATCAGTTTATACATTATCATTTATTCTCCCAAATTTAATATTTTATTCATGATGATAGAGTTTTATCAGTTAATGATCTGGTAGAATATAACTCTCTCTGAAAAGCAGCAAAATGTCACTGTGCCCTTCAGGGAGATGATCAAAATCACAAAGAAAGCATTGTGTTAGATTAGACTTTATAGTTATAAATTTAACAACAGCATTTTATCCAAATAGCTAAATGATCTGTGCTCTTTAGAGGCATTATGAAGGATGGCTTAGAGATTGATAGGCTGTTAAAGGAGACTGGCTGAAGTGGTGCTAGCCTGAAGAACATAAACCAGCACCACCACAACAAAAATAAAAGAAAGAATAGGAAAAAGAGACTGAAATAGAAATAAATTTAACAGTATTTAGCACCTGAGTGGTCATTTTCTGTGTCATTATACAGAAAATGTATTAATAATAAGTATATAATAATGGTTTTATACTCAATATAATTTTTAAGTTAAGTGAACAATATATCCTGAACATTAACTTATTCATTTAGGTATGCTTTTTTAGCTTTATTTAACATATACTTAAGAATCTGTATTATATATGTGGCTTTTTATAATATAAATATATAAAATATTTATGTATATAATTTGTTTTGCCAAATTCCCTAATATTAGATGTTTATAAAATTGTAAAAAATCATTCTAGTGGTTCAATATTTGTGCCCATCTTTGGTTATTTTAGTAGGAATGTATCCTAGATGCTCAGGTTCTGAGTTAAATGATATATGTATATGTACACTTTTAAGACTTTTTATATATACTTTCAGCCAAGCATTGCACTATACTACATAGTCACACTTTTTTTATTGTTGACACTTTTACAGATGTCCCCAATTTTCTCTACCTTTGCCCCCTCCACCCAGCCTCACCCCAGGCCTTTGCCACATTTATTGTCTGTGCCAATGGAGGGGTATGCATATATGTTTTTTTGTTAATCTCTTCCAGTCTCCTCCACCCCTCTTCCCTCTGAGAACTGTCAGTTTGCTCCATTTATCCATGCTTATGGTCCTATTTTGTTCGGCAGTTTATTTTGTTCATTAGATTACACATATAAATGAGATCATGTGATATTTGTCTTCCTCTGGCTGGCTTATTTTGCTTAGCATAATAGTCTCCAGGCCATCCATGTTATCACAAAGGGTAAGAGTTCCTTCTTTTTTTATAGTTACACAGTATTCCATTGTGTAAATGTACCACAGCTTTTTTTTTTTTAATCCACTCCTCTACTGATGGGCACTTGGGCTGTTTCCAGATCTTGGCTATTGTAAATAATGCTGCTATGAACATAGGGGTGCATATATTCTTTCTGATTAATGTTTTAGGATTCTTAGGATGTATTTCCAGAAGTGGCATCACTGGGTCCATTTTTAATTTTTTGAGGAAACTCTATACTGTTTTCCACAGTGGCTGCACCAGTCTGCATTCCCACCAGCAGTGTACTAGGGTTCCCTTTCAATCCACATCCTCACTTGTTTGTTGAATTATTGATGGTAGCCATTCTGGCAGGTGTGAGGTGATACCTCATTATCGTTTTAGTTTTCTCTCTGATGATTAGTGATATTGATAATCTTTTCATGTCTTTTGGTCATCTGCATGTCCTCTTTGGAGAAATGTTTATTCAAGTCCTGTGCCCATTTTTTAACTGGGTTGTTTGTCTTCCTGGTAATACGTTTTTAATAATTAAATGTGTCACCAGGAAGACACATTTCAATAGAATTTAAAAATATTTATTTATGAAAATAATAGTAAGAATAAATGTAAATTAAGTTTTACATTATTTCACTAGATAATTAGAAGACACTTAAACATATTCAGACAAATGAAATGGCTTGGACAAGCATGACAACACTGCAAGACTTGAGATCCTATATTATTTGGACAGAAAAGTTTAGAATCTGTCATTGCCAACTGAAATGTTAATAGCACAGACAAAAAGTGAACTGTAAGTTAGCTCAACCACTTAAATGTGTATTACTGGTATTTATAAAGGTATAAAATTATACCATGTAATGCAGTGGGGCTACTACAATAATTAAAGTATAGCAACAAAACCTTTATATACTGAACTATAAAGGAGAATTATGTTGTTCAAAATGATAATTGGGGGAAGAAATATCCAAATCTCCATAGACAGAAAACCACAGAAAAAAGTAGCAGATCAAAATTTAAATAGGTTATATGATAACTACAACTGTTTTATTTCATTTGAAAAAATATAAAATATCAAATAACCTTCAAGCTATTATTTCCAGAGCCACCAAAGATTATTAGTCAGAGTAACATTCTAAAAAATGTTCTATTAAACCACCAAGATGACTATCCTCCAATGATTAGTTTGGATTTCATTATTTGTCTGCAAGTATCAAATATTTTATAAAGAATCTGTCTGCTTAAAAGTTCATTCTATAGTAGAGTTAGAATACATTTGTACCATGAGCACCATGATAAAAGGGGTGGGGGAAGGAAAATTGCAGAAAGTTGCAGAAGAATGAAGTCAAATGACAACAATTAATATTAATACCAATTCCCCTGATCATATCTTCACATAAAAACTGCTGAGCATGTCTGCTGTTGTTTTTTTTTAATAACAGCCTGAATTCTCAACAATTGAAGGGACCTCTTGTGTATTGCCATATATGCATAGAAGAAATTTCTAAGTTTGTGAATCGTGAAAGAAGGAAAAAATACATATTATTTTCTGTTTTCAATAAACCTATGTAGAGAACTAAGGTGAATGAATGTCTTCAGGGAAAAGGGAAACAAGAAACACACTATTTTGTTTGTATATAAGACATTGAAAGTTTCATTCACGGATATATAACCCATTGTGTCTAAGTTTAGTTACAAACTTATTTGTCAAAGTAATTTAAAAAGAAAGTATATAGCTGTTTACGATTACAAGAGTTGGGGCTTACAATCTCTTAATGATTTAATTAAAAGTTTATTATCTCACCATTAAAATAAAGAAATACACTTGTTGAGATATCCCAAATGTAGACTCACAGTCCACCTCTCAGAACAAGTCTGAGGAAAGAGATCTTCACCTACCTATTTCCCCATTATTTATTCATCAACAGAATTGCTTGTCTTTGCAATAACGCTTTCCTTCTATCTTCTTGACGTGTCAAATCTTCCAGGATCATCTATTAACTAGAGGCCCGGTGCACAAAATTCATGCAGGGGGGGAGGAGGGGTGGGGGTTCCTCAGCCCAGCCTGCACCCTCTCTGATCCGGGACCCCTCGGGGGATGTCTGACTGCCAATTGAGGATTGGGCCTAAATGGCAGTGGGACATCTCTCTCACAATCCGGGACCACTGGCTTCTAACTGCTCACCTGCCTGCCTGCCTGCCTGATCGCCCCTAACTGCCTCCCCCGCCAGCCTGGTCACCTCTTACTGCCCCCCTGCTTGCCTGCTTGCCCCCAACTGCCCCCTGCCAGCTTGGTCACCCCTCACTGCCCCCCTCTGCTAGCCTTGTTGCCCCTCACTGCTCCCCCTGCTGTCCTGGTCGCCCCATGCAGCCTGCTGTTCGGTCGTTTGGTCACCCCTCACTGCCCCCTCTGCCAGCCTAGTCGCCCCATGCAGCCTCCTGCTCAGTTGTTTGGTCGGCCCTCACTAACCCCCCGCTGGCCTGGTCGCTCCATGCAGCCTGTTCGCTTAGGCTTTTATACATATTGATTATATTGGTCATGTTTTAAGTTGATTACTTAGTACTTTCATCTAAGAAAGTATCTTGGTCTTAATAAATTATTCCCAAAATAAAATAATGGGGATTTTTCTTGAGTCTTTTGGAAATCTAAGCTCTTATTCTTTTGTATTCTGTTTGCTTGAATCTGTCTTAAATTCTTGGCCTGTCAGTTCACAATAAACGCTAGTCATTTTTATCATTGAGGACAACAGAGGGAAAAGGTGAAGAAAGAAAAATAAATCAGAACACGATGTAAGAAATGGACTAGGAGGAGACACCACAGGCTTCCTAGATTCTTTGATATGTGTCACTCTCTGCATGGTCTTTTCCCTTGCCTGTATGAGCCTGTGAGCATAACCCATCTGTCCCTATTCTTCTGTGATCTGGACCTTGGCTGAGGAAACAAAACCTTGCTTTACTTATCATTTCATAAGGCTGTTGTGAAGATTAGTAACAAAATGCTTACAAAACACTTACCACAGTGCCTGGTGGATTAGTAAATACTCAACAAATAGACGTGTTGATTACTTTGTTTCCTGATATTTGCTTTACTAGTATAATCTCTTATTCCCTGATTTTGGCTTGAGTTTAATAGGACTTTTGTTTTGCAACTTCACCCTAATCCCTTTCTTCCCAGACCCCACTTACTACTTTGTTACATCCATGAGTTTCGTTTACCACTTCAGCCCAGCAATATAGAGCTTTTTCCTGATTTTTCCATTGCTCGACAATTCAACTCAAGTCCCAAGTCAGGCAGTGACTAAACAGGCTCTAAATTGAAAATGCCTTTAGAACTTCCTGGGAGAATCTAGAAGCCACACCGAAATAGCATTAAAATAGAGGGAGGAGAAGAGGTGATATTATTAAAGTAAAACCATTCAGGTTCATGTGGAATCCTAAAATGCAGTCAGCCTAACGTGTTTACCTTTGCAAACACACAGAGAAGCCCATGATATGTGGGTCATGCACATTTGCCTACCTAATCAGCAGTGTGTGGAAGTCGCTATTTTTATATAAATTATTTTATGTTCTTTAATTACATATCTGTGAGTGTTACTTACTGAAATCTGTCTGAATAGAGCCCATATCCTGATTAAAATGTTTATATTTTATCCTAATAAATTTCCTGTAACACCAGCACACAAAAATCTCACTTCTTTAGCCATTTTTCAACTAATTATTCAAAAGAATAAACTGAAAAGATACCAGAAAGGAATCCATTTCTCTTTTCTTTAAGATGTCCTCCTAAAAACTATACCGTAAGAGCTTTGAAAAACAGGAAAAAGAGGAAGCTCAAAATTCAGAAGACTGAAATTGTTTTTGAAAATCTAAATTCATAGTGTTAAATGATCCTCTTCTCTATCAAATTGTAAATTTTAATATGTGCTCGATAAAGGAGTTATGATTTGAAACGAATCTCTAGTTATTTTCAGAGGGGAGTGTGCCTCGCCTCCTCTGCTGTTGATGGTGGAGTACCTGAAATATCCTAAGATATGGAATTTTCTGAGACTCACACAGGAGGATGTGATAGAGTAATAAGCTTTTTTTCTGTAATAATTCCCATTTTCCTTGCTCCAGTCATAGAAGAAGTGTAACCGGGATTCGTTAGAGCTAAAATTAGAGCCCATGTCCAGAGTTTCCTTTGCAAGTTGAAGCCGGGTACAGTCCAGCACCGACTAGCAGCAGTCCATTTTGTCCATTGGGTGTGGGATCCACATGGCCATGGGCCATACGGCAAATGCAAGAGAACCAAGAATGCACACCCCAAGCCACAGGAGTTTCAAGAGCCCAAGGGAGTGAATTCCTTTATTTAGAGGATTATGTATCCCCAAATTTCTTCACACTTGCAGTGGCCACACCCATTCTGGCCAGTAACCTCTGTCCTCAGGTGTGACTGACAGGAAGCACCTTCCCTAGTCCTCTCAACTTTACTGGGCATGCATCTGTCTCCCCTTTGTTGGATCCCTGGGGAGTGTAAAACTGCAAGTTCCTGATGAAGCTGCCCAAATGCCGTGCCATAATGTTTGATTTTTCCCTTTGCTCCTTTCCTATTACAACCGTATCGTAGTCATAGTTAGCAGGTTGTTGTATTTAAAGCATTTTGTAGCTTTGAAAACTTCTTTTAGCCCTGGCTGGTGTGGCTCAGTTGGTTGGAGCATCATCCCAAATACTGAAAGGTTGTGGGTTCAATTCCTGCCCAGGGCACATAACCAGTTTGCAGGTTCAATCTGGTCAAGGTGTGTGCCTGAGGCAACTGAGCGATGTTTCTCTCTCCCTCTCCCTTTCTCTCTCTCTCTCTCTCTCTCTCTCTACATTTTATTGATTTTTTGCAGAGAGGAAGGAAGAGGGATAGAGTTAGAACATCGATGAGAGAGAAACATCGAACAGCTGCCTCCTGCACACCCCCTACTGGGGATGTGCCCACAACCAAGGTACATGCCCATGACCGGAATCGAACCTGGGACCCCTCAGTCCTCAGGCCAATGCTCTATCCACTGAGCCAAACCAGTCAAGGCCCTTTCTCTCTCTTTTTAAAAGAAAAAAAAATCAATGAAACCGTGTCCCTAGGGGAGGATTTAAAAAACATATTTTTATTTTAGACTAACTCCTGGCTCTCTTATCATGATTACAGCTGATTGACTGTGTACTGGTATTCTCTGACCTTGTGGAAATCACGACACACTTATGCATAAGGCCTAGTTTAAGAACCAGTCTCGGAAATTCAAGAGGTCATTAAACTTCACTTTGTGATCCATTTCACTTTTGATTCTTGTTGACAATTGTTATTTACCCTTTGAACTTTCATGCTCCTGGGATTGGTAAAATGGGTGCAATTTTCCTTTGAACAACTGATTGATTGATCTTGTGAAATATGGGGTTGATAATGGCACTAGAATTTATATAGTAGTTTTAAATAGTGGCTTAGGCCTGGCTATAATTATTGTAAGACATTAAAAGCTAATACATCACCACAGAGTGGCAGGCCTGACTCAACTGCCGTCCTGCTTCATGCTGTTTGATAAACGAGTAATCATCCAGCCATTTCCTCTTTGAGCGCCTTCCCCAGCCCTCATTTCATTGCCAGGTGTACGGTGACATCAGTAGGTAACAAGAAAAATGGCACAAAAAGAAAAAAGAATAAGTTTAAGGCCATCAGAAAATGGTATTTGGATATATTTAAAGAATTACAATATATTTTCCTTGTCCAATGTATGCAATTGTTGTTGTTGTTGTTGTTGTTGTTTCTGATGAACAGAAAAGCAATTGATATATTGATATATTAAAAATAGAAACAAACGCCTAAAGTATTCATCAATTTATTAAATATCAGATATGATAGAGATGAGAAAAACAAAAGGATGACATATAAATTGACTTTAAAATTGCAGGGCATCCCCTGAACCAAACTACCTGAAAATTCTCTGGAGATTTTTAGGGCTTTGTTTGGATATCTTTTCCCTTTTGAAATTAAATTACTAAAATCTCAAAATATTTTAGTGTTGTCATATCAGATAGAAAGAATTCTGTATACTATATTTTTAAATCTTTTACCAAAATCTTGAACTTATGCTCTTGAGTCTTACAAAACAAGCTATCTACTAGCATATAGATGCAAAATCGTATTTTTACCAGTGAAATTTATGAGGTTTTTTTTTAGTATATACTGAAAAGGAAACAGAAAAAGGAAACAGAAAAAGAGGTAAACAAATACATGCTTTATTGCCAATAAAAATAGCAGGAAATTCAAAGAAGATGTGTGGCACGCTGACCCATTGTGATTGTGCTAAAGCTGCTCTCATTAACCGTCCTATATAATAAAGAGCTAATATGTTAATTAGACCAAATAGCAGAATGACCGTCCTGATGATACCTTCCGGATAACCGTCTGGATAACCTTCCAGACGAAGCTAGGGCTTCAAGGGCCGAGGCAGCCCAGGCTGCGAGGGCCGAGCCCCTTGCATGAATTTTGTGCATCAGGCCTCTAGTCCTATATAATAAAAGGCTAATATGCAAATCAACTGAACGGCTGAATGACCTGTCGCTATGATGTGCACTGACCACCAGGGGGCGGACGCTCAACGCAGAAGCTGCCCCCCTGGTGGTCAGTGCATTCCCACAGAGGAAGTGCCACTCAGCCAGAAGCCAGGCTCACAGCTGGCGAGCACAGCCCGGGCTGAGGAATTCCCCCACCAAGTGCACGAATTTCGTGCAGTGGGCTTCTAGTTAATTACCATAAAATGCTGATCTATGAATTAGTGGAAATCTCAGCAAATAGCTATACATATTACTATGCCTTCCAATTAAAGTGGCCAATTTCAAACATTTAGAAGCTTCATTTTAAAAAAATAACTTTTAGAAAGTGGAAAAGAGCTGCTAATTTCAATGTCATTTTAGAATTTCTAAAAGAGTACATTTACCAATGCAAGATAGGTTAACTAGTTTCATAAAAAAGGACTTTTCTAATTAGTGTTCTAAAAGATTTATTTGTCTTCCCCAATAGAGTTCAGGTTTTTCAAGTTACTTTTAATAGATGTAGTGCAATTTATTCATGCTATGACCATGTTTCCAGTAGAACTGAATACAAAGCAATCAGTACAGAAATTAAAAATAGTCTTGATCAAATGAGACCTAGAGAAAGGATTTGCAGCAAGTGTGTCATGATACCACCACTGCCCCTATCCTTGGAGACATAAAAATAAACCAGTTCACGGTGGGGACTAATAGTAAACCCTAAATGTGTTGCTCATCCATATGTTCTTTATGTTTCACTTAAGGGAACTTCTGTTTCAATGCAGCTTACCCTCAAAATTCTTGACTAGTATTTGAAGTACGACAAGTGCAAACTATAACATAGTCCACCTTACAAACACAGACCCTGAAATCCCCTTCTTAAATGAATTACTAAAATCTCAAATATCTTAGTTTTGTAATGTCACGTAGAAAACTTGACTTTCAATTGGCTGTTTTTATTCCCCAGCTCATTAGAATGAGTATGAATTTCATAGGATCCAGAATAATGAAAACATTGTGGAAGTAAGAAGCTGCCAAGTATTACTTTTTGTACGTAATGTTTTCAATTAGTTTAAATATGAGCTATAGTAATTGACACTTAGAAGTAAGTTAAAATTAGCATAAAAGAACCAAAGAAATTATATGCATATATGCATAACCCATGGACACAGACAATCATACAATAAAGGGCTGGGGAGGGTGTCAGTGGAGTGGGGGAAGGGGAACATCTGTAATACTTTCAACAATAAAGACAAATTTAAATAAATAAAATATCATGGTGAATATCTACTTGGAAAAATTCAGCATATAAGGTTTTATGTGGTAACCAGCAGCCATTTATTTGATTACTAGTGGCCTGGTGCACGAAATTCCTTCAAGTGAGGGGGGGGGGGGAGTGTCCCTCAGCCCAGCCTGCACCCTCTCCAATCTGGGACCCCTTGGGGGATGTCCTAAACCGACAGTCAGACATCCCTCTTGCAATCCAGGACTGCTGGCTCCTAACCGCTCACCTACCTGACTGCCTGATCGCCCCTAACCACTCTGCCTGCCAGCTTGCTTGCCCCCAACTGCCCCCGCTTGCCAGCCTGATCACCCCCAACTGCCCCCCCACCAGCATGCTCGCCCACAACTGCCCCTCTCACCAGCCTGCTTGCTCCCAACTGCCCCCCACTGCCAGCCTGCTCACCCCCAACTGCCCCTCCCGCCAGCCTGATAATCCCCAACTGCCCTCCCCGCCTGGCCTGACCGCCCCTAACCACCTCTGCCTTGGCCCCACCACCATGGTTTTGTCCAGAAGGACATCCAGAAGGTCTCCTGCAAGGTCTCCTGGTCTAATTAGCATATTACCTTTTTATTAGTATAGATAGAGGCCTGATGCACGGGTGGGGGCTGGCTGGTCTGCCCTGAAGGGGGTCCCGGATCAGGGTGGGGGTTCCCTTGGGGGGAGGTGGCTGATCTGGAAAAGGGGCTGAGGGCAGTTTTCAGGCTGGCCACACACCTTTGGGGCGTGGCTGGCCTGGGCAAGGGGCTGATGGACATTTGCAGGCTGGCCACGCCCCCATCAGGGTAAGGGTCCCTGCTGGGTGCGGGATGGGCCTGGGCGAGGGGCTGAGGGCTGTTTTCAGGCTGACCACACCTCCTTCAGGGTGGGGGGATCTCTACTGGGGGGCATGGCTAGCCTGGGTAAGGGGCTGAGGGCCATTTTCAGGCTGGCCACACCCCCATCAGGGTGAGGGTCCCTGCTGGGGGGCATGGCTGGCCTAGGCAAGGGGCTGAGGGCCGTTTGGGGGCAGTTTGCAGGCCAGCCAAGCACCCAGCTTTATCCAGAAGGACTTCGAAAGGTCTCTGGAAGGTCTCCTGGTCTAATTAGCATATTACTCTTTTATTAGTATAGATAATTAAATATTAATTTAACATTTTTCAATTCTATGCATCAGAAATATTCCACGGTACTGGATTCAGTAAAATAAAACTACTTATGTTAAACCTGAAGTGGCATGAATTATAAAGATTATTCTCTTCTGTTGGAAGTTCTGATGTTGAAATAGCATTCTTTTTTTATTTGATCAGAAGAACATTCTTATTTCAGGTAAGTATGTGTATGTGGCATTTGTATATGTAAAAGAACTATACTAAGAAAAATTGAAGTACATGGATGGGCAAAAGTAGTTTTACAGTTGTGAGTATGCAAAACACATTTTATTCTTGTGCTATTATTTATTAAACTGTATGTCTTTTCCATAGTAACAACTCTAAACCTACATTTGCCTTCTCCTGTGTGTCACAATGTATTATTCTGATAGAGAACTCTATAATTTATAGAATTCTGAGTTTTATTAACTAATTAAGAACTCTTCAAAAACAGTTTAATGTTAAATAGTTGGAAAGGAGATACAGTTTATAAGTAACTTTACCTGTATTATAACTTCTATCTACACTAATAAAAGAGAAAAATGGTAATTGGCGTACGACCGCTACCCTTCCCATTGGCTAATCAGTGTATCCTTATGCAAATTAACTGTCAGCCAAGATGGCGGCCAGCAGCCAGGCA
Source organism: Myotis lucifugus (assembly GCF_000147115.1). NCBI lineage: Eukaryota > Metazoa > Chordata > Mammalia > Chiroptera > Vespertilionidae > Myotis > Myotis lucifugus. The sequence continues at coordinate 13,064,063 of NW_005871060.1, forward strand.
GCTGGAAGCGAACGTGAGGCTTGCTTGCTCCAGTGACTGCAGACTCCAACGTTCCCCGCCTGCGCTGCCGGCCTCTGAGCTGGCAGTTTGAAACATTCTAACAAATATAGCCAGCTGGGATCTCAGAGCTGAAGTTATACATTGTTTCGATTATAGAACGGCAAACAAACCAGCAGCGGAAGCCTCAGAGCTAGAGCCAGAGCTAAAGCTGGCCCAGAAGAAAAAAAGAAAAGAAAAAAAGGAGTGGTTGGGAGCTTCCCGCCAGCCTGAAAGCAGCCCTCAGCTCCTCACCCAGACTGGCCAGGCACCCCAGTGGGGACCCCCACCCTGAAGGGTGTGTGACCAGCTGCAAACAGCCATCATCTCCTCATCCAGGCTGGCCAGGCACCCCAGTGGGGACCCCCACCCTGATCCAGGACACCCTTCAGGGCAAACCAGCCAGCCCCCACCCGTGCACCAGGCCTCTATCCTATATGGTAAAAGGGTAATATGCCTCCCAGCACCAGGATCAGCAGAGCTGCGAGGCCTCCTGGCACCAGATCAGCATGACAGGGTGCAGCGCCCAAACCCCCTGATCACCCTGCGGCTCTGTGTGTGACAGGGGGTGGCACCCCAACCCCCCCCCCCACGGGCCCTGCTCTGTGTGTGATGGGGTAGAGCCATAACCTCCCCATCGGCCCTGCCCTGAGTGTGACAGTGGCGGCGCCCCAACCCCCTGATCGGCCCTGCTCTGTGGGTGATAGAGGGTGGCGCCCCAACCCCCCTGATCCACCCTGCTGTTTGTGACAGGGGGCGGTGCCCTAACTCCCTATCAGCCTACTCTGTGCGTGACAGGTGGGAGCTCCACAACCTCCTGATAGGCCCTGCTCTGTGCGTGATGACGGGTGCAGTGCCCAAACCCCCTGATTGGCCCTGCTCTGTGAGTGACAGGGGGCAGCGCCCCAACCCCCCTGATTGGCCCTGCTCTGTGCATCACAGGGGGTGGCGCCGCAACCTCCCCATTGACCCTGCCTTGAGTGTGATAGGGGGGTGGTGCCCCAACCCCCCAATCGACCCTACCCTGAGCGTGACTGAGGGTGGCATCGCAACCTCCTGATCCGCCCTGCTCTGTGCATGACAGGGGGCGGCGCCCCAACTCCCCAATCAGCCCTGCTCTGAGCCCGACCAGGGGCTGCACCTAGGGATTGGGCCTGCCCTCTGCCACCCAGGAGCAGGCCTAAGCCAGCAGGTCGTTATCTCCTGAGGGGTCCCAGACTGTGAGAGGGCACAGGCCGGGCTGAGAGACCCCCCCTTCCCCCCGGAGTGCACAAATTTTTGTGCACCGGGCCTCTAGTATAAATATAAATATTAAGTTAGACAAGTGTTCCTATTTACAGGAAACTGCTATTTGATTACAGGATCTAATGTCATCCAGCCTACTTTGGCTTATCTACAAATAAATTTATCAGCCAATCTGGAACAATATTTTGTCATTCAATTGAAATGTCAACACTTCAGAAAGATATATGTTAACAATACAGTAGTGACATTACCTATTACTATTTGTTCAATAAATAATGTTATAACATGCATTTGAAAATTCTTAACACTCATATATGACATTAAAAAATCATTTCTTTCACCAAATAACTTTTCATCTTAGATTGTATCAAAAAAGTTGTTTATAGTAATGTGATATATGGTAACATAAAATCTCTAAATTTTCAAAACTAATAGGATACTTAAGTAAGCTATAGTACATCTGACGGGAAATTATTCAGTCAGTGAAAATGTAATAAATAACATACAAAATGTGAAGTGTGGCATGACTATTAGTATTAAAAATTACTTAAGGAAAATGTGAAAAAGAACATATCAGAAAATACTACCCTAGCCTTTTCTTCAATGTTGGCTTTCTAGAGCCATATTTCCTACTCAGCAACTGAGGCTAGGATTCTACCCTTAGCTCTAGAATTGTTGTGTTCATAAATATCAAGAAGCTTATTAGGAGGCTGCCTATCATATCTAATAAAGAGGGAATATGCTAATTGACCCTCACACCCTCGCAAAGATGGTGGCACCCACAGCCAATAAGGAGGGAATATGCTAATCGACTGCCCCGCCCTCAAAGATGGTGGCGCCCACAGCCACAAGATGGCTGGCAGGGGAGGGCAGTTGTGGGCAATCAGGCCAGCAGGGGAGAGCAGTTGGGGGCAATCAGGACTACAGGGGAGGACAGTTAGGGGGCACCAGGCCTGCAGGGGAGGGCAGTTAGGGGGGACCAGACCTGCAGAGGAGAGCAGTTAGGGGCAATCATGGCCAGCAGGGGAGGGTAGTTAAGGGTGACCGGGCTGACAGGGGAGGGCAGTTGGGGAAGACCAGGCCAGCAGGGGAGAGCAGTTAGGGGCAACCAGACCATCAGGGGAGGGCAGTTGGGGGCAACCAGGCCATCAGGGGAGGGCAGTTGAGGGTGACTGGGCCAGCAGGGGAGAGCAGTTGGGGGCGATCGGGCCAGCAGGGGAGTGGTTAGGGAGTGATTAGGCTGGCAGGCAAAAGCAGTTAGGGGCAAACAGGCAGGCAGGCAGGTGAGTGGTTGGGAGCAGGCATTCTTGGATTGTGAGAGGGATGTCCCAGATTGGAGAGGGTGCAGGCTGGGCTGAGGGACCCCCCCCCCCAGTGCATGAATTTTGTGCACCAGGCCTCTAGTCTATTTCATATTTAAGAAACCTGTAATTTCACCTTGTCTATATCAACCTGGGATACCACCTTCATTTTGATATCAAGATATCTAGTTGTATTGTGGTCTTCCCAATGTCATCTCAAGCCTACCGAGGATAAGCACACAGAACTCTTCAAAGATGCTTGTGCACCACCACCCCCATCATGCATGACTTTATTCTGCATAGAGAGTGTCTTTCTTGTGTATAGTCAGGGAGGTGAATAGGTTGTTCAGAACAGATCCTTTCCAATATTCCCATCTCTCCAAATCTCGACAGTATGCCAGAGAAGTTGTGTATAGGCTACCTCCACAATCCATTATTTGTCCATCCTTCAATTAGCCATTCTAACAAATTACTACCATCACCCCCAAGTATCAAGTCAACACATTAAATATCAAATCCCAGATCATAATTGCCCTAATCAATACTTGCATCCTATTTGCTATAAAACTTTATACTTCTCTGACTTAGATAGAGATCTAACTTGTAACCTGAAGGCAGTGAGGGGTGAGTCTGAGAGAGAACTGTGATTCCCCAGATCCAGTCATTGAGGAGCATTCATGTAGAGGAAGGCTGATTCCCTCAGAAGGGGTGAGAGGCTGCTTTCAATACCAAGCAGGTTCAGAGGCAATTGGAAGCTCAAATTTTTATCAGTGCTATTTCCTTACTGCTAGAGACCTTATATGACAGAGACTTAATTGGTGATTGAATTGTGCTATCTTTACAGTTAGATCTTAATCTCACCCTCAGTCATGTCTGTCTTGAGACTATACAACTTAAGAGACTCCTTCAAAGCTGCCACTAAGGCTTTCAAATTTTACTTTATCTCTGGGTATTCAATGCTTTCAATTTCTCCTTTACCTTTTGTATTATTCAGAGGTGTCAGAGCAGTTAGTTGAGACCACAATCCTTGAAGTCACTATTATCTCCACAGCCACTTGGTTTCCCACCTGCATTCCACTTGCACTTTGTCTAATGCTAACACTGGTGGTAACTTGAATAATCATAATGTAATCACAGGCTGTGGATTGTCAGTGTTCCATTTCCTACCAATATGCACTACACTAGATATGTGAGAAATTCAGCTCCAGAATGCTATTTTGTGGTTTTGTTTCCTGGGACCAAACATACTACCAGATAGGAAATGGTGTGATCTGTCTGGGAAAACAAGGAAAATTTACTAAAGGACTCTACATTGATGTGGGTAGAGTTTTGAGAAAGTAACAAACGGTTAATAGAATACCCATTAGTCACAGAGGGAGCTATTATCACTCCGAGGTCAAAGGGCAAGGGAAGGGAATAGCAACTGGAGCCCGAGAAGAGCACTCCCCAAAGCACTGTGGCCCTCAGTAGGGGAAGCAGGCAGTGTGATTAAAGCCATTCGATGTAGTTCTTTCTTCTGTATAATTATGTCACTAATTTGATATACCCTCAAGTTTGTTTGTATCCTCTTGCTTTCAATTTGCTCTTTTTAAATTATGTAAAACAGTCACCTATTCTGAATTTAAAACTAACAAAGTACAGTCACAGAAGTCTTAATTTCATCCTTGTTCCTTTTCCGCTGCTCCCCCCTGCCCCCCCAAACTCCCTATATGTATTTTTGGTTTATTTTCTTACTAGAGGCCCGATGCATGAAATTCATGCAAGAGTAGGCCTTCCTTCCCCTGGCTGCCGGCACCGGTTTCCCTCTGGCACCCAGGACCCGGGCTTCCCTCTGACCACTGGCAGGCACCAGGGACCTGGGCTTCCTGCGCAGCCCTGGCTTCGTCCGGAAGGTAGTCCAGAAGGTCGTCCGGAAGGACGTGCAGTCTAATTAGCATATTACACTTTTATTATTATAGATTGTTTCATTTTGAAAATATAAGCACATTTCCTCCTCCCCTTTTACCCTAAAGTGCACACTGTAAACTTTTGGACCTTGCTTTTCTTTGGAAGTTTCTTGAGATTTCTGGAAGAAGACTTGACTTGGGAACACTATACAGAAACAATATACAGATGATATATTATAGAATTATATACCTGAAACCTATATAAATTTATCAACCAATGTCACCCCAATAAATTCAATAAAAAAGAAAGAAATTTATGCAAAAATAAATAAGTAAATAAATAAATAAATAAATAAGTGGGATCGATACCATGATTAACTTCTGAGAGTGGGGATGGGGTGAAGTGGAGTTTGGGTTATTAGAAGAAAGACAAAAGCTGAAATAAATGTCTAAGACAATGGGGGAGAGGATTTTTAGGGAGATATAATATAACGGCAAGGCTATATTAAAGGCTCATTTGAAGTTTGTGACCATGAATTTAAAACTACCTGCACATTTTTATGTTATTCCACAGATACATTCAGCCGCACAGTGTATACACAGAGCAGGGAAAGAGTTGGGTTTGACTTCATATGGGGCTCTGCTGAGAGGACTTCAAAGGAGTTCAATATAAATGCAATGAATTGATCTTAACAAGTCACTGAGTTTAAGCTGGGTAAGAGGGAAGTATATCTAAGTGGGTAGAAAGGAATAGTGAAAAGGTGGTAGGGTCAATAGATCTTAGGTAGATCTTGGTGGGACTGCAGATTTGATAGAGGGAGGCAGCCCAAAAGTAGAAGATGGCATAGGTGAGTGAAATGTTTGAAACTAAGATTCTTGAGAAGGTAAAAAGTTATTGCTAATAAAGATTGCATTCCTTAAGATAAATATAAAAGCCATGCTATTTGCATTAAATAGAAAATAACTATAACATCAGTGTGATATAAATGAAACAACATCATTAATTCTAATTAGTTTCTGTTGCCTGCCAAAAGGAGTATGAGATTTGCCTTGCCTTTATAAAAATAGATTCATAATCTTAAAGAAATGTATCACCAAACTGAGGCTTTGTTCTTGCTATGATAAATTAATACTAAAAGATAATTTTAAATGGAACAACTTCCTCAATATAATACAATATGATTTGATTTTATTTCTCCCTACCACCTAAAGCCCTCTGTTGTACCAATGATAGACATGCCACATTATGGAAACCTGGCCTACCTTTCAAATCTATTCGGATAATGGACCTACTAACTTGTGGCCAGTGGCAAACCATGTTCACTTGTACCTCTGCACACTCCAACAAAGGACAAAATAGTAAAGCATTTACAAATCTGATTACAGTCATTCTCTCAATTTGACTATTTATGAATGAGCTTCAAAAAATAGATTAGTATGTAAATGTGACTGACATACCTTAAGCATTTGGGAGATATTTACGTTCTCTCCCATCCTTAAATATAGAGCACTGCCCTGGCAATGACTAATTTCCAACAATATCCTTCTACATCTTTTCTATTTTGTAAGTGTGAAACATTCTAATATTTATTGACACTCCAAATGACCAGGTTAGTTGAACCTATTTAGTTGTCCCTAATTTTGGAACTTTTGTACTTGCTATGTGTTTTTAGACATTTTTCTAAATAAGCCAATAAGGAGCCAACTCTTGACAAAGGAATGTTTATAAGAAAAGGTAGCAATTTTTGTTCTTTTTAAAAAAAATCATGTTTCATAAAAGAGTTTCACAGTCCCAGATTATATAATAAACACTTTGTGAGTTTGTAAACCTATGAAAAGCTGATTTACCAGTCAAATTGTAAACAATTAATTATTCATATTTTTAGGCTCACACAGAATAAGACAGTGATCAATTGTTGCCTGATTCAGATGAAATTATCAAGCTTCATAATCTTGCCTGAGGGCAAAACATTATTTTATTCCTTTAACAAATTGTATAAGCAAGATAATATATACAGTAGCAAGGTTGACATATTTTTTTATGTGGCAAATGAGTCACATCAAAATGCAAATCTGTGTCAAAAAGATTTTCCTTACAATAGAGGGGTCACTTTGGAAAATAGAAATTTCACACGCTTCTGCAGAGTGATGTAGGAGGCTCACACTCCCCCAAGGGGGGGTGTTGGAATCAAAACACCCAACTCTAGAGTTAGACTTTTGCTCACACTGATATGTGAGGAACTGCCAGTCTAATTTCTGCCATGCCTTAGCAAAGTGGGGTTGTGTTTTTAATTTAGCAGATAATATTTTTGTCTTTTACCTGATTGTCTCTTCTAGCATCCTGAACCTATGAAAATACCCTTTTTTCCTCCAAATGTGTAAAAGAAAATAAAGAAAGGAAACGAATGGCCTTTGTTAAACTCATGCTTTTCTCTCCTTTCTAATTTTATTTAGTTTTTTAAATTGAAAGATATTATTTACATACAGAAAAGTGAATAAAACTTAAATGTGCTGCTCAGTAAATTATCAGCATTAGAACACCTGTGCAATTACTACCCAAAGAAAGATATAACATTACCAGTGACATGGCACCCATTGTCCTGTATCAACCATTATTTTCTAACTCCAAAGTAACCACTCAAGGGCTTATCAGCACTACTATTCATGTTGCTTGTTTCTATAAAATTATCATATAGTATGCATTCTTTTTTGTTTTGTTTTGTTTTGTTTGTTAATCCTCACCCAAGGATGTTTTCTCCATTGATTTTTAGAGAGAGTGTAAGGGATAGGGATAGGGAAGGGGGGTGGGGGGAAGAGAAAGATGTGAGAGAGAGACACATTGATTGGTTGCCTCCCACATGCACCCCAACCAGTGCCAGGGATTGAGCCTGCAACCAACATATGTGCCCTTGACCAGGAATCGAACCTGAGACCCTTCAGCATGCCGGTCAACACTCTAACCACTGAGCCAAACTGGTTAGGCCTGGTATGCATTCTCTTACTCAAAATTTAGTTTGTGGACCAGTCAGCATGGCTCATTTCAAAGGAAGTTACAGTTCGATTCCCAGTCAGGGCACATGCCCAGGTTTCAGGCTAGATCCCCAGTGTGGGGCATGCAGGAGGCAGCCAATCAACGGTTCTCTCTCATCACTGATGTTTCTATCTCTCTCTTTATCTCCTTTCCTCTCTGAAATCAATAAAAATATACATTTTCTTTAAAAAATTGAGTCTGTGAAATTCATTTATGGTGTTATATATAAACGAGAGGCCCGGTGCACAAAAATTTGTGCACTCAGGGGGGTCCCTCAGCCCGCCCTATGCCCTCTTGCAGTCTGGGACCCCTCGGAGGATGTCCACCTGCTGGCTTAGGCCCGCTCCCCGGGGGATCAGGCCCAAGCTGGCAGTCAGACATCCCTCTGGCAGCCTGGCAGCCCTCAGGGGATGTCACCTTGCCAGCAGGGAGCACACCTAAGCTGCAGTCGGACATCCTTAGTGCTGCTGAGGAGGCAGGAGAGGCTCCCGCCACCACCGCTGTGCTGGCAGCCATCAGCCTGGCTTGTGGCTGAGCAGATCTCCCGCTGTGGGAGCGTACTGAACACTAGGGGGCAGCTCCTGCATTAAGCATCTGCCCCCTGGTGGTCAGTGTGTGTCATAGTGACCAGTCATTCCCAGTGGTTCTGCTGTTAGGGTCAATTTGCATATTACCCTTTTATAATATAGAATAGAGGCCTGGTACATGGGTGGGGGCCGACTGGTTTGCCCTGAAGGGTGTCCTGGATCAGGGTGGGGGTCCCGCTTGGGTACCTGGCCAGCCTGGGGAAGAGGTGATGGCTGTTTACAGGCTGGTCAAGCCCCCCAGTGGGGACCCTCACCCCATGGGGGTTTGGCCAGCCTGGGTGAGGGGCTGATGGCTGTTTTCAGGCTGCCCAAACGCCCTTCAGGGTGGGGGTCCCCACTGGGGTGCCTGGCCAGCCTGGGTGAGGGGTGACAGCTGTTTTCAGACTGACCAAGCCCCCCGGCGACCGAAGCTCCCAGCCTTTCCTTTTTTTGTTGTTTTTTTTTATTCGCTCCAGCTCTGTGGCCATGGTGATTGGAAGCAGGTATCTGGGGTTTATTTACCTTCTATAATTGAAACTTTGTTGCCTTGAGAGGAGGCAGCAGCTGGCCGGGAAGCTTGGCTTCTTCCATCACTGGGGCAACCAAGCCTCCTGCTTGCTCCAGCTCCGTGGCTGCCGGCCACCATCTTGGTTGGGTTAATTTGCATATAGTCACTCTGATTGGCTGGTGGGCATGGCTTGAGTGTGGTGAAGGTACGGTCAATTTGCATGTTTGTCTATTATTAGGTAAGATGAAATCTGTTCATTTTCATTGCTATGTAATATTCCAGTATATAAATATACCATATTTTATTTATACATTACACTCTTCAAGGATGTTTAGGTTGTTTCCAGCTTGAGGCCATTGTGAATAACTAGAGGCCTGGTGCATGAAATTCATGCACAGAGGGGGGGTTCCCGCAGCCCAGCCTGCACCCACTCCAATCAGGGACCCCTCGGGGAATGTCCACAAGGATTGGGCCTAAACCAGTGGTCAGACACCCCTTTCACAATCTGGGACTGCTGGCTCCTAACCACTCACCTGCCTACCTGCCTGATTGCCCCAAACCCCTCTGCCTGCTTGCCTGATCGCCCCTAACTGCCTCTGCCTGCCTGATCGCACCTAACTGCCTCTGCCTACCTGCCTGATCAACCCTATCTGCCCTCCCTTGCTGGCCTGATCTCGCCCCCAACCGCCCACCCCTGCCAGCCTGGTTGCCCCCAACTGCCCTCCCCTGTTGGCCTGATCTCGCCTCCCATGGCCCTCCCCTGCTGGCCTGATCACCCCTAACTGCCTCTGCCTGCCTGATCACCCCTAACTGCCCTCCCCTGCTGGCCTTATCTCGCCCCCAACTGTCCTCCTCTGCCAGCCAATTTGATTCTGATTGGTCAGTTTCTATGCCAGTCAGCATCAAAAGCTCCACCACCTAGGCAGCCATTGGCTCCTCACAGTTAACCCAGATTTGGTTCTGATTGGTCAGTTTCTATGCCAGTCAGCGTCAAAAGTTCTGCCTCCTAGGCAGCCATTGGCTCCTTACATTCACCCAGATTTGGTTCTGATTGGTCAGTTTCTATGCCAGTCAGCATCTCTGGGCCTAGCAACGGGGCCTGATCAGAAAGGCGGGGCTGATCAGCAGCCCCAGTGGAGGCCTGGAGAAAAATGGAGGTGAGGCTGTTGGCCAGGCCAGGAGAGAAAGAGAGGCAAGTTTTGATCAATGGCTGCCACAGAGGCTATGGATCAGACCCTGACTCTCTCTCTGCAGGCCTCTCTCCAGGCCTGATCTGCAGCCCCCTAGGCAGTCAGTGCTGGGTCAGGGCACCTGCAGCAGCCCCAGTCAGTGCTGGGTCAATTCCATGTTTTAAAAGTTTGTTGCTGATATATACATATATGGTTGATTTTTTTAATGCTTTACCAAAGAAACTTAATAACTAGCTTAATTTTAGTAATTTATCCTCTATTCTCTTAGATTTCCTACATATATAATCATATCATCTCCAATTCATAACTTTTATCCATTCCTTCCAATCCTTAGTATTTTTAGTTATTTTTGTCTTGTTGCACCATATTTTTTAGTACTTTCAATTGAATAGAAGTAATAACAGCTTGTAGCCTTTAGATAGTCTTTAAAAATACTTTATAAGTAATGATGTTTGCTATAGAAATTCTGAAAATACTTTGTGAGACTAAGAATAGTTCTTTTATTTCTACTTTGCTGAATTAATTCTAGGTTTCTTTTTTTATGACTGGATATTGACTTTTATCTGCGCCTTTTCTGCATCTACCAAGATGATTATAGGATTTTATTCCTTTGTATTGTTAATGAAGTAAATTCCAATGTTGATTTTTGAGTGCCAAACCAACACTTGCTTTTAGATAATTAACCCAATATGCTATTATTTATTGCAATTTTCACTTTGCTAATTTATTTTAAGTCTTTTGTATCTATAGTCATAAAATATTGGCCTATAATTTTCCTTTCTTGGAATGATCTTGTCCAATTTTGTTATCTAAGTTGTGCCTTTTCTATAAAATGTGTGGAAACTTGTCTTGCTTTTTTTCTAATATCAAGAAGACTCGTGTAAAATTAGTTAATTTTACCAGAGCATGTTATATTTTTCCACGTAAGGCTACTGGCCTTGAGTTTTTTGGTGAGTAAGTTTTAATTATGGATTCAAAATCTTTAAGAGTTATGAAATTATTCAAATTTTCTATTTCTTTTTGTGGCAATTTTTCTAGGAATTTGGCCATATCATCTCAATTTTCAAATTAATTAGCATAAAATTTTACTAAGAACTTCCTTTTTTTATTCTTCCAATGTCTATAACACCTACAACAAAGTACCCTTATTTCTCCTATTATTTATTTTTTGTGCCTTTACCTAATTTTGTGATCAATATTAATAGTTTTTAAAGGTCTTTTCAAGTGACCAAACTACTGTTAGATCAACCTTCTCTATTGTATTTTTTTGTCTATTTTATTGATGTTTGCTCTTATATTTATTCTTTTCTTATTTACTCTTTTCTTGCTTCTATGTTCTTTAGGTTGACCTTGACTTTTTTAAACCTAAAATTGATGAGCTCATGATTTTTAACCTTCCTTTCTTACACATTCTAGGCAAGGAATTTCCCTCTAAACACAAAGTTAGTGGCATCCTATCAGCTACTTAAACACAGGAGTTTTGGTATAGAGTATTTTTATTATT
>NW_005871060.1:13075429-13081473 GCF_000147115.1 Myotis lucifugus
TTTTTCATATTTTGTTCTGATCTTCTTTGTTATAATAGTGAGCCTACACCAAACATACTAAACTCGCAATCAGTGGGAGAATCTTCGACCCTTTCTCTTCGCGAGGTATTCTATCACTTAAGGTTGAGGTAGATATTTACTTCATTGACTAGCGATTACCTTTTTTGCTCGCATTCTGCTTTCTAATACTTGTGTACTATCTTTTGGCGCTATCTGGGCCTTAATTTTTATAGCCACTTAACCTTTGAAGACTTTCAAAAGCATTACTCAGTTTCTCAGTCTCTTGGCTTCCTTATGATAAATTGGCATTTATCCCTCTGGGAAAAGTAGTTCTAAATAAAAGGTCACATTTATGAGGTTTCTTTTGTGTGTGTTTTTTTCCTTTGAGATCTTGGTCTTCTAATTTTTACTGCCTCTTCAGCTCTTAAAAGCATTATATGTTCAATTTTTCTAGTTGCTCTCAGTAGGATTATTCAGAATTACCAAAATTGGAAGTCAAGACACCCATTACTTTTAGCATTTAATTTTTAAGTGCAGATATCAAATAAAATATTTTATTTAGATTCTCCAAAAATATTTGAATTACACAAAGTGCAGATTATATGCCATGGATGAAGAAATCTCAACAAATATTCTTTCATATAAGTGATATCAACTCTATTAAAGATTAAACTTTATGAAACTAACCTTCAATTAGCATTTTCAGTCATTAATTTTTTGTTCCATTTTTGGTATGCACATCTTTCCGTCTTTAGCTATCATTTTGTTCATATTTTATTATTTTTTCAATTAGTCATTTTGTCCAGGATGTTGCCATGTAGATTTAAAAATATTTTCTTATGCTTTATCTTTTAAAAGTCAGGTGAATGTTTTTCTTGAAGCAGAAAATATCTGAAATACATTATAATTGCTTTTGAAAAATGTGTATCAGATATCAGAGGTTAGCCTGTTCTGAGTATATTACATCAGGAAAATAGCTCAGGACATAGCCAAAGGGTATATTTGAACTACACTGAAAATTTAGATATTACACAGTGAAAAATAATGATTGGCATAAAAATCTGCCTGATAGTATAATTAATTGAATCCTGTTAAGTCATTCACATATTAATGGATCTACACAAATCCAGTATTATATCTCCTTAATTTATTTTTAATATTAGCATAAGCCTAATTTTTTTAATAAATCTTTATTGTTCAGATTATTACAGTTGTTCCTCCCCGCCCCATAGCTCCCCTCCACCCAGTTCCCACCCCACCCTCTGCACTTAACCCCCCCACTGTCCTCATCCATAGGTGTACAATTTTTGTCCAGTCTCTTCCCACACCCCTTTTCCCCCCGAGAATTGTCAGTCCACTCCCTTTCTATGCCCCTGATTCTATTATATTCACCAGTTTACTCTGTTCATCAGATTTTTTATTCACTTGATTTTTAGATTATCTTGTTGATAGATATGTATTTGTTGTTCATAATTTTTGTCTTTACCTTTTTCTTCTTCCTCTTCTTAAAGAATAGCCTAATTTCTTTTAAAAGTACTATTAATTTTATATAAAATATATATTAATTCAATAAATATTTACCTACCTGATAAGGGACAGAAACTGTTCCTATATCAGAAACTATATAATAAAGGGGAAAAATAAACAAAAAGATATAAAATATGGAAAGATATGATTTTTAAAAGATAAGGAGATTGCCAAGAAACCAGAAACACCAATCAGAAAGGATATATGCACCCCTATGTTCATAGCAGCACAATTTACAATAGCTATGATTTGGAAACAGCCTAAGTGCCCATCAGCAGATGAGTGGATTAAAAAACTGTGGTTCATCTACACAATGGCATACTACATTGTGGTAAAAAAGAAGGAATTCTTACCATTTGCAACAGCATGGATGGAACTGGAGAGCATTATGCTAAGGGAAATAAGCCAGTTGGAGAAAGATAAATATCACATGATCTCACTCATATGTGGGATATAATGATCAACATAAACTAGTGAACAGAAATAGATCCAGAGACAAATGGCAGGGGAGTTGGGGGGTTGGATTAGAGAGCAACCAACGACTTGTATGCATGAATATTAGCATAACCAATGGACACAGACCCTGGGGCAGTGGGGGCTTGCCTGGGGCGGGAATGACTGGGGTTGGGGGGTCAATCAGGGAAAATGAGACATACGTAAAACTTTATACAATAATAAAAAAATAAAAATAAATAAATGATAAGGAGATAGCAAGTATGGGGCTGTGGGGAGTTATTTTCAATATATTGGTAATAAAGTGTTTGTGAGGAAGTATTATTTGAGCATAAACTTCAATGAATTGAATGCAAAAGTCATTTTAAAATTAAAAAGATAATTCCTTGCATAAAACATTGCAAGTGCAAGGGTCCTATGACAGAATTCAACACAGAAGAATTGCAAGAAGGTTATCAAGATAGTGGAATAAGATATAAGGTCGGGAAGTTGACCTTACTAGTATATTAGGTCATATAGGCACTGATATGCTTTGGTAGAGATTTTGGATTTTTTTTCTTTTCAAGAGTGATGGCAATCCACTGGGGAATTGATCAGGGAAATATTGTGATCACATTCTCATTTTTAAAGTATATGGAAGGAGACTTGACTTGGGGTAGTCAGCATACAAAACCATGTACAGATGATGTGTTGTATAATTGTGCACCTGAAACCAGTATAATTTTGCTCACCAGTGTCACCCCAATAAGTTCAATTAAATATATATGTATATTTTTAAATGTGCACCATGGTGATAGAATTGGGAGTGGTAGTTCCCTGGATGTAAACGGTGGATCATTTAAATGGTTTAGCACAGTACAGTCAAAGAAAAGGTGATAGAACTGGAATTGATGAGATGAGGTAGGATTTGGTATGTAATTTGAAGGTAAAGGTGACTGGACTTGCTGCTGGATGGGATGTTGGAAAATTCCTAAGTATTTGGTCTAAGCAAGAGAGTGAAGGGTGGTGCTATTCCTTGAGACAGTATGGACTGGAGTGTGATTTTAGGAGTGAAAATAAAGTGTTTTGTTTTAAATGTAATGTCTAAAATATCCATTAGATTCCAAGTGGAAATCATGTAAACATTTGTCTTTAGCTTTCTAGAGTAGCAGTTCTCAACCTGTGGGTCTCGACCCCTTTGGGGGTCAAACGACCCTTTCACAGGGGTCGCCTAAGACCATCGGAAAACACATATATAATTACATATTGTTTTTGTGATTAATCACTATGCTTTAATTATGTTCAATTTGTAACAATGAAAATACATCCTGCATATCAGATATTTATGTTATGATTCATAACAGTAGCAAAATTACAGTTATGAAGTAGCAACAAAAATAATTTTATGGTTGGGGGTCACCACAACATGAGGAACTGTATTAAAGGGTTACGGCATTAGGAAGGTTGAGAACCACTGTTCTAGAGAGAGTGGAGCTTGAGTGTTATCAAAGTATACTGTGATGATATTCAAAGTCAGGTGACTTGAGAATAGTTGAAGTGGAAATGTGGACAGAGAACAGATGAAATTTAGAGACAAAGCCCAAAGGCACTCCAACGTTAGAAGATAGGAAGATTCTACAAGATCATAAAGAGTAACTAGTCAAGTAGGAGAACAAACCATACGCGATGCTGCTGAAGCCAATACTAATATATGTGATCCCAAGATCATTGGTAACCTATGTTCCTAGGGAACTTAACAATAAAAAAATCTTTGATATTACTTATTGAACTAGAAGTCTAAAAAAGTTGTATTAAACAGAAGCATAATAGTATTTATATCACCTAACTACTGAATAATTAAGTGTATATCTGGTTATAATAAGAGGATAATTAATTCTAGGGTTGAACAAAAAGATGGAAGAAATATCATTTAAACATATTATACTAAATGTTTATCATGCTTCTTTTTGACTGGATCACACATAGTCTCACAAAAGAGAATTAAATATGAAGTAATGAACATAAGCAAAATACTGAGATCTATGCTGATGTTATGTGCAAAGATTTCTCACTACTTAAGAATTAACTTGATATTGAATGTGTATGACTTCAGAATTCTCAATAAATACTTGCTGATGTTCTCTTATTCTCTTTGCTTCTTTCCACAGGTGGGGAGGTTCCATACACAACTCTGGCTACCCGAATGATGATGGGGGCTTGGTGGCTATTTGCTTTGATTGTCATCTCATCTTACACAGCAAACCTTGCTGCTTTCCTCACTATCACCCGTATTGAAAGCTCCATCCAGTAAGTAGATAAAGATTCCAGCAGCAACAAAGTATGATAAATGACAGGAGTGCCAAAGCATTTAATACATACATGGCTTCTGATAATAAATGTATGACTTCCTTTTGAGTAAAGGATTAATTTTGTGATATATAGATATCACAGGATAGTCCAACTCCTAAAAATATAGAATTAGTAGAGGTTTTTTACAAAATAAAATTCTGGGAATAATTTGAACATTGCTTCCCACATTTTTCTGAAAGGTTAACAGATATTCAGAATTTTAAACTCCACAATATATGACTGTATCTGGGCAACATTGTAAAAGTGAAGGAACAAGGAGTAATACTAATATATATATACTTGATAGACATATCAAGTTTAACACTATCAATCTTTGCCTTGAGTCTGTCTCATTATTCACAGTCTGAGTAAATAGACAAACATTAGATGACTAATTAATAGATTGATGATAAGTAGAGAGAGAGATGGAGTAAAGGGGAGGAGAGAGGAAGAGAGAGAAACTATCCAGATATAAAACAACTTTCTATTTATTTCTTCACTGCATTATACCTAAATAGAGGCCCGGTGCACAAAATTCCTGCACTCAGGGGTATCGGCCTGTGCCCTCTCGCAGTCCTGAAGCTCTCGGGGGATGTCCGACTGATGGCTTAGGCCTGCTCCCTGTGGGCCAGCTTAAGCCATCAGTCAGACATCCTTAGCACTGCCATGGAGGCGGGAGAGGCTCCTACCACCGCCACTGCACTCTCCAGCAGTGAGCCTGGCTTCTAGCTGAGTGGTGCTCCCCTTGTGGGAGTACACTGACCACCAGGGGGCAGCTCCTGTATTGAGCGTCTGCCCCCTGAGGGTCAATGCACATCATAGCAACTGGTTGTTCTGCTATTAGGTCGATTTGCATATTAACCTTTTATTATATAGGATATGGCCATTAAAACTGCTCTTTTCCCAGCTATAATTGTGGTAAATTGTCATTAACTATGATGCACTCACTTAAATCCTAAAAGTTACCTAAGTCAATGTTCTATATATTATTTTAACAAAATTTCCCTGAAAATGTTTTATTCATCCAAAGACAAGGTAGTTTGACTTTTCCTAAGTTGAAGAGCATTCATTTCTCAACAAAATCAACAATTCAAAATTAGAATAATCAGATTGATCAAGGAATTCATGGGGATTTAAGTTATTTTTTAAATAAAACATATGAGTTCTTATCTTAAAAATATGAAAATCAAGTCTATTAGTCACAAACTATTATGTAATATAGACAATAATAAAAATAAAGTAGAGAATTATTGATCTCTAAAGAACTAAGAAAGGTATTTTTAATTTCTTGTGGTATACAAATTAAATCCCAAAGTCAACTAATAATGACAATAGACAGTAAATTTTTTCATCCATTTACAAAAATGGTATTTGCAACTTCTCTCAAAAATTTATGCTCCTCAAGTTGTTTTCACAGTTATATCTTTGATGCAAAATCTCATACTCTAAATTTATTATCCTTATGGCCAGTTCTATATGTGACATCTATGTATACAAAAGCCTAAGTGACCATTTTGGGGGAATAACTGGAAAGACTGGTCGCTGTGACACACACTGAGCAGGCAGGCAGGCGAGCAGTTAGGGGTGAGCAGGCAGGCAGGCAAGTGAGCAGTTAGGGGCAAGTGGTCCCGGATTGCAAGAGGGATGTCCGACTGCCAGATGTCTGACTGCAGGGACCAGGCCTAAACTGGCAGTCAGAATCCCCTGAGGGTCCCAGATTGTGAGAGGGTACAGGC
>NW_005871060.1:13081573-13120718 GCF_000147115.1 Myotis lucifugus
TCCCATCAGAATCGTATTTTTAAAATATATATTAGAAGCCCGTTGCACAAAGATTTGCGCAATAGGCCTTCCTTCCCCTGGCTGCCAGAACTGGCTTTCCTCTGGCACCCGGGACCCAGACCTTTGGTCCTGCCGCAGCAGAGAAGCCAAGCCTCGAGGCTAGGCTTCTCCCCTTGGGCCTCAGCAAGTCTTGGCTTCTCTGCTGAGGCCGCAGCGGGAGAAGCCAAGCCTCTTCAGTCTTCAGTCTTCAGTCTTCAGTCTTCATCTTCACTCCGGCCGGAGCCTTCAGTCTTTGCTCTGCGCCTGCATATGCAAATTAACCGCCATCTTTGTTGGGTTAATTTGCATACTCATCTGATTGGCTGGTGGGTGTAGCGGAGTGACACCAATTTGCATGTTTCTCTTTTATTAGTGTAGATATATGTAAATTTTTATTTCAGAGAGGAAGGGAGAGGGGGAGAGAGATAGAAACATCAATAATGAGAAAGAATCATTGATTGGTTACCTTCTGCATGCCCCACACTAGAGATCGAGCCTGCAGCCTAGTCATGTGCCCTGACTGGGAATCAAACCATGATCCTCCTGATTCATAGGTCAACGCTCAACCACTGAGCCATGCTAACCAGGCCAGAATCATATTTTAAGCAATAATGAAAAGTATTATAACCACCCAGCCAATGAATCAATGAAATTAGTAAAATTATGAAAATAATAATTGCTATTTATTTAACATTCACAAGATGCCAGAATGTGCTAAATGTTTAACATGCATTGGCTCATTTAATATTTACAACCATCTTCTGAACTACATACTGTTAATAACCTATTTTACAACTGAAGTTGAAAAGATAAGTAACTTGAACTAAATCAGGCAGCTAATAAATTATTAATTAAAGATCAAACCTGCAGTCTTTCTGATTCTAAAGCTTATGTTTTAAATGTACCACACCAGTTCCCATCCCACACCTTAGCAGCAGTTCTCAACCTGTGGGTCGCGACCCCTTTGGTGGTCAAACGATCCTTTCACAGGGGTCGCCTAAGGCCATCCTGCATATCAGATATTTACATTACAATTCATAACAGTAGCAACATTACAGTTATGAAGTAGCAACGAAAATAATTTTATGGTTGGGTCACAACATGAGGAACTGTATTTAAAGGGCCAGAGGTTGAGAACCACTGCATAGGATGGGCCAGTTGTTTTTAAAGAATATCATTAAGGGTGTGCCATAGCCATATTTATTGCTAAGTATAGGGATATAAATGATTGCATTCTTAAATCCACAATTGGTCTGAGGAAATAGAATACTGAAAGTTAGGAGATTTTTGTGTTGGGCCAATTTTATGGGCATAGACCCCAACATGAGCAGATTATATTTATAATTGATATCTGCCATTCAAGGTTAGATTGCTTGGTAGATCCAATAATAGAAATCACACTAAGAATAGTAATTTTAAAACTTAAAATAGAGTATTTCATCTCACCAATATATTGCATATCAATTATGTTTAGTTTGTCATATTTTGAGTGTACTTAAAACTAAAAACCTATAGCTCAGATCTGATTTTGAAGCACTTTTAAATAAGTGAAGAAAATTTTAAATAAAATAATTGTTTTTGTACAGTAAATGACAATAATAATAAACAAAAGTTATAGTTAAGATTCACTGATAATTTACCATGAATTTATTAAAATATATTTTATTGATTTTTTACAGAGAGGAAGGGAGAGAGATAGAGAGTTAGAAACATTGATGAGAGAGAAACATCATCGATCAGCTGCCTCCTGCACATCTCCTACTGGGGATGTGCCCGCAACCAAGGTACATGCCCTTGACCGGAATCGAACCTGGGACCCTTCAGTCCCCAGGCTGACACTCTATCCACTGAGCCAAACTGGTTTCGGCACCATGAATTTATTAAGCATATATTTTTCCCATTTATTCCTTAAAATAACTAATAATACAGATACTATTTTTATTGCAAAAGAAACAAACATCAGAAGTTAAATGCTCAAGATCACATCGTCAATAGTGTCAGAGGTGGAAATCTAACCCATATCAATTCAATACTAATCCATAGCCATAGCTACTGAAGTTTTTCCTTATCTAGTTGTTCTGACAATTTGTTTGCTTGAGTCACTGTTTCACTGAGGTTCTAAACCTCATGGTGTGTGCACGTATATGAACTAGTTAGTCATTACTAACTTTGCCAGTGTTAGTTTGTATTTAGACTTTCATGCAATCGCAGTGGGAGCAAAAGCCTCTATCAGATTTTTGTACCCAAGTGGGTTTTTCTAAAAATAAACCTATTGGGGAAAAATCATAATTTCACATGATGTTTTCCTCAAGTGTAGTTTCATAGTTTAAGATAACTGATTATTCATTTTTTAAAAACATTTCTTTCTAATGCTACTCACACTATTAAAAGTCAACAGTGGGTATGATAAATCTTTCCTTCCTTCTACTCTAATCACTAGACTAATTTTAAAAGGGGAAAATCAAAGCCAAATAAGTTAAAGAAGCCTAATTCTCTTCCCCAACTTGAAGGCATCTTCTAATTTCATGCCTCAGCTGTTTTGGTAAACATAATTGCTTTCAATGTTTCTTGGAAACATTCAAAGTTCCATCTGCATCTAATGTCAAATTTTCTTGGAAAATTGTTAAGTGTGATTTTTCTTAGAAAAGACAAAAACTTTTTTTATGATACCATTCAATGTCATGCTTCCTAATCATTTATAGTCATAAGATTTGCCCATCACTAAATGAAGCAATACTTGCCAGTGTACTTTTTTCCAGCCCAATTTTGCTCTGCAATTAGCACACATACACAAACTACATTTTCATCCCCCAAATTCAAAGTCATTTTTCCAGACTAGAAGAGATAGAGGTGATCACAGAGACGTGAGTGAGAGGAAGAGGAAAGCAGCTACTTTTGAACAGTTGGTTGACAGAAAGCCATAGTTTTCTGGGAGCAATTCAATTTATTTATTCTTGGGAAGCTTAATACATTTTATAAAATGTACCCCTTTTGCAAAATTAGATCTTTATTGGCATCTACCCTTCTGGTTGACATTTGTCATTAATAAAAGTTTTGAAGGTGTATTTTCCCTGAAAAAGAGAACTCAAGTTTAATTTCATATCCCTTCAATGATAGGGGCAGCTCAACATAACTATGACAGATTGTGACCTTTGGGGATGGGTAGTATTGGGTGCACAGTTCAGTTTCAAGGGGAAAATATGCAATTTCTACAAGACTCTAATGACACAAGCTTTTTCATTGTCATTGAACAGTAAGAATGTATAGCAAAATTGTTTTCAAATACCTAGAAAATGGAATGCGCTTTTTTTCTGTTGGTAACCAGGTTAAAGGCTGCAGTGGTGAAATGGAGCATGTGAAGCTTTGAAGGAATTTTCAGATTAAACACTGGGGAATAACATCAACAGCAGCTCCATTAGTTTTTGTTGTGATGCAATTTTCAAAAACCATATAAAAGTGAAAATCGCTACAGGGGAAATTATAGTTATAGTCATTAATAATTTTAGTCAGATTAGTCTTTGGTGGTAAAACTTGAAGTCTTTCGTTTCCTAAGGCTATGAGTGAGCTTGAGTCTGTTTCAAGGGATCTGAACATCCCACCATACTTTTAAATTTAATGCTGTTATTCTCCATAATGGTTGAGGTTGGACTAAACAAAATATTGAGTTGATGTAGTCACTAAATCAAACTAATTTGAGATACATTTCTTTCCAAGCATATGGAAAAAAGGGCTTCATAAATATTCTATCTACTGGAGGAGATGAGTTTTTTTCCTAGTGTATCAATAGAGAGAGTGGTTGCAACTGGCAGGTGCTCTGTAATGAAAGGATTTCTACCTTTTCTTTGCCCTCAAGGAACTGTGTAACTATTGTTAGCAAATCAGTATCAAAAGAGATCATTACAATCATGCTTTCGGAAATGGAGAAATTCCTAACTATAAAAACTCCTAAATAAATATATTATCTTCGTACATTTCGTTCAATTATATATCAATATAAAATGTAAACACTGTACTAAGCATTTAGTCTATAAAGCTATTAAAGTAGTATCCCTGAGTCACAATCTATTTGGAGAGAGAGCAATGTAGAACTCAATGACACAAGGACTTTGATAGACTTATTTATAAAATGCTGTGGGAACACAAGGGAAGGAGCCGTTTCACTCAGTACATGGGAGAGGAGTGGGGGGAGGAAGGCAAGAAACTGTCAGGGATCACAGAGCTTCTCTGAGGTACCACCTGAGCGCTTGATCTTAAGGGCTGAATTTCATCAGACCGAAGGGGTGGCTTACTGGTGGTCATTTGCAAAAGCAACAGAGATATGAAACTCTTAGGATGCTGTCTAGCAAAGGGTAAATGATCAAAATATGTTAATTTTCTTCCCGGATGGGGATGAGCGATGTGAGAGTGGTGGGAAATGAAATAGAAAAGGTGGGTGGGCCCACATCCTGAAGGGCATGATAAGGCTTGTTAAGGAATTTGGAATTCTTGGAGGTAACAGGGAGTGACATCATTTCAGAAAGACAGCTTTACCTGTGGGAATAGGTGTAGGCGTGTAGGGAAACTCATTAGAAATGTCTAATGCACATATATTCATGGCATTTAACTAGTATGTCTCTACTTCATATAAGTCTGACCGTCGTATCTTCTTGTTTCAAAGGCTATTTAATTAGAAAATTCCTAAGTATTAAAGGTAATTTATAATAAATTTGGCTTGAGAAACCTTATTTCTCTAGGCTAGCATTTACATTTCTAGTGAATGCAAGAATATAGCCTCAGTTTATTTTTTATTTTAAAAAGATATATAAAGAGAATATGGCTTTCTACCTCTTTGTTAAACGGGTAAGGAAGAAGAGAATTACTATGTGAGTA
This sequence comes from Myotis lucifugus, assembly GCF_000147115.1. Lineage (NCBI taxonomy): Eukaryota > Metazoa > Chordata > Mammalia > Chiroptera > Vespertilionidae > Myotis > Myotis lucifugus. Next base: position 13,086,482 of record NW_005871060.1, read on the forward strand.
GATTCTAGAAATCACTCGGTTAGGCAACTTTTCAGATACAATTTTGTAGAAAAGCTGCATCTCAAGGTCTGTTATTCACAGACTCCATTCTGCCTGCTAATTACTTTTAGCCTTGAGCCATCAAAAAACAAGTTAGGCTTATTTTTATTCTCTTGTCATGCATTTTCTTTTTATTACACAAGTAATACAAGGCTATTTTGAGATAATAGGAAAGTACAGTAAAATTCTGAAGGACAAAGCATTAATAATCCATAATCTGTCATGTAGCAATAAACTCTATAAATATTTAAGCAAACTTTCTTCTAACTGTTTATTTTGAGATAATTATATATACACAGGAAATTGCAAAGATATAAGAACAAAGATGTACCTTTCTCCTAGGTTTCCCCAATGGCTACATCTTAAATAATTGTAGTACAATAACAAAATTAGGAAATTAATGAGTATAGTACATTCATATAGTTCTATGCCACTTTTATCACAAGTGTAGAATGTATAACCACCACTGCAATACAGATATAGAGCTATACCATCGTTACAAAATTCTCATTCTACCCCTTTATAGTCACACTAACTCCTCCTTCCTCACCATCACCCCCAGTGCTTGGCAACCACTAATATGTTCTCCATTCTTATAATTTTTGTCATTTCTAGAATATCATATAAATTGAATCATAGAGTATGTGGCCTTTTGAAACTGACATTTTTTGTTTTTAATTCAGCATAATGCCCTTGAGATCCATCCAAGTTGTTGCACGTATCAATAGTTTGATTTTTATTGCTGAGTTGTAATCCATGGTGTGGATGTACAAGTTTATTTAGCAATTTACCTAATAAGTGGCATTTTTATTGTTTCCAGTTTTAGCTATTGCATATAAATCTGATAAGAACATTTATGTGCAGGTTTTTGTGTGCATGTTTTCATTTTTCTGGCATAAGTACCCAGGAGTGCAGTTGTTAGATAGTGTGGTAAGTTAATGATTAGTTTTTAAGAAAGTGACAAAATATTTTTCAGTGTGGCGATACTATATTACGTATTCACCAGCATTGTAGGTGATCCAGTGTCTCTGCATCCTTCCCAGCATTTGGTGTTGTCACTAATTTTTTTTTGTTTTTTTTTTTACTTTAGCCATTCCGATAGGCATGAAGTGGCATCTTATTGTGGTCTTAATTTGTATTTCCCTAGTGCTAGTGATGCTGAACATCTTTTCATCCTTATATCTTCTTACACAAAAGATCTCTTCATGTCTTGTGTCCATTTCCTAGTTGAATTATTTGGGGTTTTTTACTGTTTAGGCTTCTATACATATTCTAGATATAAGTCCTTTAGACAGATATGTTTTGTGCAAATATTTCCTCCTGATTTGTTGCTTATCTTTTCATTTTCTTTACAGGTCACACAGATCAAAAGGTTTTTTGTTAATGAAGCCCAAGCCCAATTTATTTAATTTATTTTTATGGATTACGCCTTGAATGTCATGACTAAGTCCTAGATCCCCCCAAATTCAACTGTTTTCTTCTAAAAATTTTCTAGTTTTACATTTCACATTTAAATCTATAATCCATTTTGAGTTAAGTTTTGTATTACATGTAAAGTTTAGGTTGAGGTTCATTTTTTGCCTATGGATGTTTTCAGCAGCATTTGCTAAAGACAGCCACATTTCTTTCATTGAATTGCTTGTGTACCTTTGTATTGAAAACCTCAGATGGCCATACTATGTGAGTCTATGTCTGGGTACCCTTCATGGTCCATTGATCTATGTAGCTATCCTTCTGCCAATAATACAAAGTTTTGACTACTGTAGCTTGAAATCAAGTAGAGGGATTCCTCCCACTTTTTTCCCCTAGAATTATTTTAGTTATTCTATTTCCTTTGCCTTTCTATATAAATTTCAGAATAATCTTGTCTACACTTACAAAAAATATTGTTAGTATATATAGGAATTGCTTAAATCTGTATATCATTTGGGGGAGAATTCACATCTTTACTATACTGAGTCTTCCAATTTATAAACATAGTATATCTTTCTATTTATATACATCTTTAATTTTTTCATCAGCATTTTGTAATTTATAGCACGTAAACCTTACACATCTTAGATTTGTGCCTAAGTATTTCTTTTTTCCTATTGATTGTAAATGACATTGGATTTTTAATTTCTGTTTCCATGTATTCATTGCTAATATAAAAATATAATTGATTTTATATTCTGACTTTATGTGACCTTGCTGTGAACTCTAAGAGACTGGGGTAGATTATCTGGGGTTTTCTATGTAAACCTTCATGCTATTTACAAAACTGAGCAGTTGTGTTTCTTTCTTTCTCATCTATATGCCTTTTATTTCCTTTTGACTTTTCTGTGCTGGCTAAAACTTCTCTAGTCCTGTCTCAATTAAGAGTGGTGATATAAACATCACTATCTTGTTCCCCATCTTGGGGAAAGCATTCAGTCTTTCAGTATTAGGAGAGATGGTAGCTGCAGGTTTTAGTAGATATTTTCTATCAAGTTGAGGAAATTCTTTTCTATTCTTAGTTATCTACTAGTGGCCCGGTGCATGGATTCGTGCACCCATGGCCAAAGGTAGAATTTCATGGCCCCACAAGGAATCGGGCTCCCTCCTCTCTGGTTCCGGGGAGTGTCACCCAAGAACCACTGCTGCCAAGTCACTACAGCTCGGCAATAAACCAGACTTGGGGCCAACAGTGCCCAGTAACAACATAACCCACAGCCAAAGGTGGAATCGCCAAGCCCCGCGAGGAATTGGGCTTCCTCCTCTCTGGTTTCAGGGTGCATCACCTGAGAACCATTGCTGCCAAGTCACCACAGCTCAGCAGTTCCTGCGTTGAGTGTCTACTCCCTGGTGGTCAGTGTGTGTCATATGTACTGGCCGGTCAGATGGTCAGATGGTTGGATGGTCACTTAGCCTTTTATATATATAGATGTGTGTTTGTTTTTAAATCAAGAATGGGTGTTGGATTTTGTCAAATACTTCCCCCCTCCCCAAATTAACTGATATTCTCATATTATTTTTCTTCTTTAGCATGTTTGGTGGGTTACATTGTTTGATTAACAAGCTATTTTCAAAATGAGGTAGAGGCTAACTATATTCCCCTCTCCTATTTCTTTTCTACCTTTTTTGTTTCTAAGTCGTGTGTGTGTGTGTGTGTGTGTGTGTGTGTGTGTGTGTGTGTTTCTTTCTTCTCTTGACATGAGGCAATGAAAGATCTTGGCTTTCCCTGTCTGCTACTTCACTTCTTATTCTCTTTTCTCAAGTATTGCTTCCTTCTATCCATTCTCTTCTCATTCAAGTTTATATTTAAGTGTGGAATCCGCCCAACCAGCTTATCTCAGGGGTTGATCTTTGACCTATGAACCAGGAGGTCATGGTTTGATTCCTGTCAGGGCACATCCCCGGGTTGTAAACTCGATCCCCAGTGGGGCATGCAGGAGGCAGCCGATCAATGATTCTCTCTCATCAGTGATGTTTCTATTTCTCTTTCCCTCTTCCTTCCTCTCTCAAATCAATAAAAATATGTATTTTTTAAAAAGAGTGTGTAATCCATTCAGTTACTTTCTTCCATCCTTAAAATTGGCTTGAAAATTTCCATCATTACCTTCTCCCATCAAAATAAAGTCCAACTCCATCAGCAGAGAATACTGAACCCTTCAAAAGCTGATCAGCCTCCTTTTTGTCTACTAGCACCAATTAACCCATTTCATACTTTTTCATGCTCCAGTCAAGCCAAACTCGTAGGATATTTCATGCTTCTGTGGAGTTTCCATGCTTTCCCCTTTCCCTGAAATGACCCAGAGCTCCCATCTTCTCTTCTGGCACCTTCCATTTTCCCAGGCACGGTTAGTTATTACATATATGTCTTCTCTTTGAGAATGTTCATTCTTCAAAGGCAAGGACTATGTCACATTTATATTTGTGCCCCTAATGACTCTCCAAGTACCTGGCACAGAGCATTAATAATAAGAGCAGCTAACAGTTCCCAAGTGCTTGCTACATGACAGACACTTTCCTAATGCTTTGTATAGGTGTTCTCATTTAATTCTTATAAGAGCCCATTAGGGATAAGTTATTTTCATCTCCAATTGCAGATGATGAAACTAAAAGCTAGTATAGTAAATCCAGGCAGTCTGGACTGGAGCCTTTGTCTTCACCAGTGGATCAAATCACCTATAATTATTAACAAATAGACTAAACCTTTACTGATTGAGATAAATAAACAAATGAATGAATGAAAAACATCAGGGTCTTTGTGTTTTGTGAAACAGAGAGTTTTGCATAAAATAATTAATGGCTAAATAGTATTTAGCTAAGTTACTGCCAGATAATTCTAATTTACATGGTATCCTAGAAACAGATTATTCGCCCAATGATTTTGTCATTTTCCATAATAATGTAACCCTTATTTTCCCTGAGGTTAAAAAGAGAATGGGTTCAACTTCAAAAGTTTATTACATAAAAAAAGAGAAAAGAAGTAGAGGACATCACATAATTCTGGATACAACCCATCTAACATTTGCTTTCATTACTCTACTTGTTCTCCAGACGCTCATGTGGATTCTTTGGACTGTTCTTCTCTCCACCCCCATTTTTGGTGGTGCTAATAACTTTTTTTACCATTTTGCCTACAATTTCATACACTAAATGTATGCTTTTCCCTGGTTCACCTAGACCTCAAAGTTGCTGCTACTACTATTGCTTCTGACACAGCAGCCACTGCCCTAACCCCATGTTCTCCCTCACTGGTGTTGTCTGCTTGCCCTGACCCTTAATCCTTCAGGCCTCCAAAGCTGAACATCTGGCTGTCAGTAAGCCTAATCTGAAATTAGACATAAATAAGGACTTAGCAAAGTGATTCACTCTGTTGTCTCACCTTAGCTTGATTAACTGTCACTAAAATCGAGCTGCTACTAATAGTGACTAGCACTACACCTGGGTAAGCGTGTCTTTGTTAGGCAAGTTTTCTCTTTTAACTCATCTTGAATTACCCTTTCATAGCACACAGCTCATATACCACTTTCTGTGTGTAGCTTTCTTCATAACATCCATTACTATATTTAATATCTCCCTTTTTTGAACCATTTTGCATCTGCCTTCCTTACACTCTGAATACATCTAGCTTTGTATTGGAGTATCATTCTATTTGTTTTACCTTCCTAATTAAAATGTGTGTTTTACCACCTTTGTATCAACACAGTTTCTTATGTAGTGCCTTATTGAGTACATAGTCGTTTACAAGTAAATATTCATTAAATGGATGAGCCAGAAAGGGATTTCTTCAAATGTGTCCTGAGACTTTGTAAGTCTATGACTTGTTTATTATACCTCATAAAAAAGCAGAAAGATTTGGAGCATCATCTGGTACACCAAAAAAAAAAGGTTGTGAGTTCAATTCCCAGTCAGTTCCTAGGTTGTGAGTTCAATTCCTAGTCAATTCCTAGGTTGGGGGAATTCAGTTAGGGTGCATATGAGAGGCAATCTCTCCTCTTCTCTTCTCTTCTCTTCTCTTTTCTTCTCTTCTCTCTCTCTCAAAAATAAACATATCATCCGGTGAGGATAAAAAAATCAGAAAGGTATATGAAAGCCATTTCTTTGTCCTGTTGTTCCAGGATAAGAGAGGGAGACTAAAATGGTATGCTCTCTGGGTTCTCTTAGTCAGTCTTCTAGTAGGAAGCTGTTTTATAACTCTCAGCAGGGAATTGTATACTTTGTTAGGAGCAGCCAGAATCCAGGTGACTGCTGTAAGCGGGGCCTGATTCATCTGCTTTTTAGTACAGAGTAGAAGAGCCTCAGCTCCAGAGTGAGCAGGCACTGCAGACAGAGAAGCCATCCATCTGCTTCCTCTGTATTGTTCAGTGTAGAAACGACTTACTTGTCAAAACCCTTAAGTGCTACAGTGATGGATGTTTTATAAACATATAGCCATCTAGATGTTACAGACAAGATATTGTCTTTCTGTTTGGAAGCAACAACAACAAAAACACCCTCAGAAGTATGTTGGTCTTTCAAATCCACCTGTCAGTGAGCATTTAATAAAAAGTTGGCATATAAGCCTAACCAATGGACACAGACGACAGGGGGATGAGGGCATGAGTGTGTGTGTGTGTGTGTGTGGGGGGGTGATGGGGGGCTAAGAACACATATATAATACCTTAATCAATAAAGAAAAAAATTAAAAATTTAAAAAAGAACTGATGCAAAAATATAAAGTATAAAAAGTTGCCACACACTTTATTTGTGACTCCCAAGAACTTATATTAGCATTGTTATCGACTCTGTTTATTCTGAGCTCAATGAAATGAAAAGTTTGCAAACTAATAAGCTCCCATAACCCCTAAGATGATCTCCTTCTGATGGATAAGCTGAAGCATTCTCAACAAGTCAAATCCTCTTTTCTCTCTCCCCAACCTTAGTCATCTAAGCCTAGAAACGTATTAAGGACTCAAGAATATAAATTCCTGTCTCTTCTCTATTGCTTGTCATTTTCCATTTTTATCTGAAGTCATATGAATAAGTAAGTCCTCCCTACCACAATCCTGCACTTGGGAGTATCTGTGCAGTCCTTCTGGAGGAGCTGGTCTGGGTGGGGGCATGCTTTGGGGAAGTTCCCGTAGGCAGAGTAAGGGATGGAAATCAGTGACAGTGGGATCGGCAGTCGGGGTTGTTAGGCGGAAGAACACTGCTGAAGGAGACTGGAGACCTAGGAACAAATGTTCAAGTTCTTTCCTGCTACTAAATAAGCCAAGTTCTTACCACTTTGTAACTTAGTTTTTTTCTGTCTTTAAAATTATGATCCATTCCTTATTTCACTCCACAGATATTTGTTGTCACCGTTTTTTAAATATTTTTAATTTTCCTTCAACTATTAAATTCTATATCAACTACACAGATGAGGTATTTTGTTAAACAAGGTCTGAGATACAGTCAGAATTTTTCATTTATAACAAAAGAATTAGAGGCAAAACTATGGAGATAGCAAAGAGAACGGTGGTGGAAGGGATGAACAGGTGGAACACAGAGCATTTTAGGGCAGTGAAAATACTCTGTATGATACTATAATGATGGGTACATGGCATTCTGTATTTGTCCAAATCTGTAGAATGTGTAACACAGAGAGTGAACCCTAATGTAATCCATGGATTTGGGGTGATCGTGGTATGTCAATGTAGTTCATCAGTTGTAACTAATGTGCTATGATAGGGGAGGATCTGATAATGGGGGAGCCTGTGCATGTGTGAGGGCAGGGGATACCTCTGAACCTTCCTCTCATTTTTGCTATGAACCTAAAACTACTCTTAAGAAAAACCACAACAGTAATCTAGATCATCTAAACTCAAGTCTCTTTCAACTGGGAGCCATATCACCATCCGGATTACTGTGAAAAAATCTGTTTAAACGGTCTGGAACTTTAAAATGCTTTTTAAAAATCTAGTAGTTATTTGCAGAGCACTATGGATACCATGATTTTATTCAATAGGCTTTGTTAATTACTTGCAATTTCTATAGACCTAAAAGATTTTTAATAAGCAAGGATATCAATTAAAAAACTATGAAAATAAAAAAAAAAAACAAGATCTGAGATAATGGATAAAAAGATATTCGCATAGATACCTTAAATAAAAGAAATCCTACATTGAAAGGCAGATCTAAAAGAAAACGCTTGTGTTGCTGTATCTTTTTATCTTTCCCCCCCCTTTATGTTTTTCTAGTCCCACCTTGCCTTCCTGCCCTCTCCCTCATGCCAGCAATCTCAGTGTGCTGACCTCGACCACCCGCTAAGTATCTGCTTGACCCCATCAGTTTTCTGATCCTTGTAGTTCCTCCACAAGCTCACCACCTAAAGATAGTCTATTTGTGTTTAATGGATTTCTCCTCCACTCCTATACATCTGCACTCTCTACACAACCCCCTACTATTTCCCAAGTCCTAATCTTTTCACCTAGGGCAGTGATGGAGAACCTATGACACGCGTGTCAGAGGTGACACACGAACTCATTTTTTGGTTGATTTTTCTTTGTTAAATGGCATTTAAATATATAAAATAAATATCAAAAATATAAGTCTTTGTTTTACTATGGTTGCAAATATCAAAAAATTTCTATATGTGACACGGCACCAGAGTTAAGTTAGGGTTTTTCAAAATGCTGACACCCCGAGCTCAAAAGGTTCGCCATCACTGCCCTAGGGCAAGGTTGGAAATCACCAGATGCCCCAGGTCACCTGCAGCCAGCTGGCTGGGCTGCTTTTTCACGTTAAGATTGTCATTTTCTGGGAGCGATGCTGCAGAACTCTCAAGATTTGCTGCTGAAAGAGAGACAGGGGGCACATTTGTAAAACAGTTTGGACATGTAGAATCTGAGTGGCAGTTCCTAAGACCTGACTCTGGGTTTCAGGACATGCAGTTTGGACTACTTTTAGTTGAAAGCCCTCAAAAAATGAAATATCCTACCTATTTAGGAATAGAGGATAATTTATCTGAATGATTACTTTAAAAATCCTTTTTTGAGAAATCTGCAGACCTACTGCACTGGGAAAAAGGAAAATGTCTTTGTATTTGGGAAACTAAGTTATCAACAGAACCTTGGTCCCCTGCTCTGTATTATGAAGAGCCAGGGTTTTTGTTTTTAGTTAAATTCATTAGAAGCTTCCCTGAAACAATGACCTGCCACCTTACTTTGAGAGTAATGTTTCACGGAGCCTTTGAATGGGCTACTGAATTAGTCCTACTGTTATTCCTGGTAACTTCTTTCTCTTTAGTCATTTCTTTCCACTAAAAATCATCTGGTAATATGATTAATGCTTTAATCTCCTTAAAAGATCATGCAGAGAAAAATTACAAATTACTATTGACTCCTCACTTGAATCCAACTGCATTTATTTGGGTCATTGTTTCATGTGGTAATTATTATGTATTATTGTATCACAGCTCGTTAGTGGGCCATATGTGAGGTAACGATCAATGGTTCGATGTCAGCCTTCGAGGGTATATTGAATAAAGTGTTTTTTCCCATAAGTCTGTGCTTGCCATGATTCTAATTAACATTTTCAGTGTTGATTAGAAGTATGGAATAGGGAGTGAGGTTATTAAATATGCAGATTACTTTATATTGAGTAGGGGCGATTATTGACTAGAACGACACTGAAAGAATTCATAAGGATGTTGACAAATAAAAAAAGGTAATTAGAAGTGAGATGAAGTTTAATAGGGACAAATATGTGACATTTCACTCAGAGATGCAAAAAAACCCCCAAACTATGTATATGTGTATGTGTATGTATGATAGGTCAAAAATTGAGGACGAAGGCAGTTTTAGAATGAGTCATCTGTCAGTTATAAACTTGGAATGTAGCATTGGTGTTTAAAAAGAACATGACCAAGTCACCTAGCAGTGTAAAATATATTTAGGTCTTTTATAAGACTACCATGACCTACTTATAAGGTCCATAAATTATATAGAAGAGAAAACTTGATATAGAAGAGAAAAAATATGGCTTAGTTAATAACAATGTAATACAGTGAGCAATAGATCCTGTGAGTGAGTCCTGAAGAAATTTAGTGTTTAACTCAACAAGGAGAAGGCTAAAGGATGAAAGTGACAAAGACGTGTCTTATTACATAAAGAAATATTGTGCTAGAGGTGGTGAATAACTATAGTCCATTTTCACTGAGAATGAAATCAGAGTTAGAGTCCTGTTTACCCCATCATTACCCTTGATTCCCTTATATTTCATTAGACCTCCTTTAAAAACTTTTATCTGCAGAGTTTAGGGAAACTTCACAGGAGATCAAGCTACTTAGATGAAGAATGAGGTTTCCCAAAGGACAAGGTCCATTGGCCTTGCTGTAAATAGGAAAATGGTACTTATTTTGTTGTTTTATAAATAGAGCATACATATTCTCCTTCCTCCTCTTTATTTAAATACATCAACCCTTGAAAGAAAAAATCATAAAATTTAATTTTCTGTAATAATACTCAATATTATCAAAGGTGACTATTATTTCCTTGTTCTGGTGTTTATTTCTTCCTTAGCTACTAAAACCATGATTTCTTTTGTATTTTTTAATCACTTCAGTTAGCAGAGTTAGTTGAACAATTTTCTTCACCCTCTACCTTCTAATACTTCAGCCAGAAATTACTCATCAACCAGCCACTAGTCTGTAGTTTCCACACAGCTTAGATGAGTATTCCTTACCGGAATAGGCATTTCACTTTGTCTACTAGAATCACGGACTATAACTTCAGCTTTTCCAATATTCTGTTTTAGTCCTATTTGTTTGGTTGGTTGTTTTTGCCTTTCCTCTTAATTTATTGATTTTATATAAGAGGTGAAATGTTTTCACCGGAAGTCTGATAAAGCTATACAACTTATTTGTTACATAAAAAATTTCCAAAACTCCCTTTTAAAAAAATGTGTTTTTTTAAATTAACTGTACAATACTCCTGGCCATGATTAATCATCCACAAAATGTCTGATAATATACAGTAAAGTCCCATTTTTATGCAATACTAGCCTAATGGAACACAGGCTTTCCAAAATGACAGTAAATTTCTAATAAAGGAGAGTAGACAAAACAAATGAGCCTCATTGGTTGTTGACTATTTTCTCCAGATTCTGGGCTAAGATGAATAGTAATTATGAGAATCAGCGACATATATTCCAGTTAGGTAGACAAGGAAGTAAAATTTCAAAACACAGTGTTGAAATGTGAACACATTCTAAGCATCAGAAGAACACTGAGGAGGCAGTGGAGTTTGACCTTGAAGGGGAAGAATTCACCAAGTAGTTAAGGAAACTTCTTATGCTGAGAAAACACCTACCAAGACATGTTGCTGCAAAAAAGCAAGGAATGATGAAATAGTCTGTTCGTCCTATAATGTGAATACGAATGAGGCAAAGGGTTGTTGCTGAGAAAGGAAAAAAATATATTAGGCCAAAGTTTTAGAGGATTTTGAATGCTAAGGAGTTCGAACTATTCTCTAAGGGCAGTGTGGTATAGAGGAAATATTTCACTACGTCAGGGACAGGATCAGATTTGCATATCAGAAAGAGCATTTTAGCTGTGGTTCAGGGAGGATGGATTAGAGGTGGGTGAGAATAGAGATGGAGAAAAGGCTTTGAAATAATTTTCTAGGTAGAAATCATGAGGGTATTGGCAATGGAAAAGTAAAGGTACTGACAGATTTGCAACATGGTAGCATGTGCAGAACTTGATGAGAGATTCGATGGATGGGAGCATTAGAAAGGTCATTGGTGAGGAAGAGGGGTTCTCTGAGAATGAATCTAATTTGTGGGAAAATAAGGAGATGGCAATTCCAGAAACCATAGAGAACAAAGTAATAGTAATGATAGTAATAAAACAATAAGAATAAAGTAATAGCAATAATAATAAATTTAATAAATGCAGCTACCTGTCATTGAGCACTTACAGAGAGCTAAGTACTAAGCTAAGTGGCTTACTTGTAATATCTACTTCAAACATCCAGATACCTTATTAAAAGATTATTTTCCCCTCTTTCACTTCAAGAAATTGCAGTTTGAAGACGTTTAAATAATTTGTCCAGAGACTGAAACGCAAATCTTTACATTCTCAAAACCCATTTTTTAAAGAATAAGCAGTTGCCACTGGGCAGTCCCACTGGGCAGTCCCTCTCAGTGTCTGGCCTACCTTACCCGACCACTTCATTTTCCAACACTTTTGCATGCTTCTTGGGTCTCAGTAGCACTAATTCTCATTCTGCCATCATATTAGCTGTTCTTTTAAGTTTTAAATTGTGGAGCACTCTTTTATGCTGTAAAACCTCCTTTGTACTGTACCTATGACAGCTCTTAGCTGCTGCAACTAATGAACAGCACTGGGCACCAGGCAGGCTTTTTATGTGGTTGTTAAAGGGCTCTGGAGCTACAACAATATCTGCCCTTTGGCAGATACTGAAATATGCATCCAGAGTAGGAAACTGGGGAGAGAGTGTGAGGGGAAAATTCTGAACCAAGTTGGAGGGAGAGAAGGTAGGAGGGAAGGAGGGAGGGAGGGAGGGAGGAAGAGGTTTATGAAAGTTATTTTAAAGTTTATATTGGTAAGATTTATTCTCTTGTTAAAGGAAACTAGGTAAAAATATGAGTGAAAGTTCACTGAAGAGGGGATATGCATTAGATTTTTAACTAGCTGAAAATTTTAGAAATGTATTTTTATCAACACATTAATTATAACATAAATTTCATTAACTCAGAGTCATATAAATGTCCCAAAGAGTGCTATGAAGAAAGTTATGGCCATTTAGTATCACGTATCTATACCATCTTGTGCTTGGAAAGGAAATGAGACATTAAGTTTACTTCAATTCATGAATCACCTCTTCAACAATTTTTATAAGGGGTTATCCACAAGCACACACATGAGAAATCATTACCTAGGGCATTATAAGGAGAGGATTTGCTATAATAGTAATCTTCTTATAAAAACAATAGGTAACCAATGGAAACTAAGGAGAAAATAAGTAAATGGGACCACATCATAAGAAAAAGCTTCTGCACAGCAAAAGAAACCATCATCAAAATAATAAGAGAGCCCACTACATGGGAGAACATATTTGCCAATAATACATCCGATAAGGGGTTAATCTCTAAATAAATATATATAGGGAACTCATACAACTTAACAAAAGGATGACAAACAATCCAATTTAAAAAATGGGCAAAGGACCTAAATAGATACTGCTCCAAAGGGGATATACAGAAGGCCAAGAGACATATGAAAAAAAAATGTTCAAAATCACTAATCATCTGAAAGATGCAAGTAAAAATGACAATGAGATATCACTTCACACCTGCCAGAATGGCTATCATCAACAAATCAATCAATGACAAATGTTGGCGAGGTTGTGGAGAAAAGGAAACCCTGGTGCACTGCTGGTGGGAATGCAGACTGGTGCAGCCACTGTGGAAAACGGAGTTTCCTCAAAAAAATGAAAAATGGAACTTCCATTTGACCCAGTCATCTCACTTCTAGGAATGCATCCTAAGAAACCTGAAACACTCATCAGAAAGAATATATTCACCCCTATTTACATAACAGCACAATTTACAATAGCTAAGACTTGGAAGCAGCCTAAGTGCTCATCAGCAGATGAAAGGATGAAAAAACTATGGCACATTTACACAGTGGAATACTGCACAGCAATAAAAAAGAAAGAACTCATGCCAGCATGCAACTAATGAACAGCACTGGGCACCAGGCAAGATGGGATGGACCTGGAGAGCATTATGCTGAGTAAAATAAGCCAGTCAGAGAAAGACAAGTATCACATGATCTCACTCATATGTGGAATCTAATGAACCAAATACACTGATGATCAAAAACAGACCCAGAGTCATGAAAGCATGAACAGACTGTTGAACTTCAGAGGGAGGGTTGGGGAGGGTGGGTGGGAAGAAATCAACCAGTAAATTGTATGCATATATGCATAAACTGTGAACACAGACAATGGGATGGTAAGGGCCTGAGGGGGAGGGGAGGACCTATGTAATACTTTCAACAATAAAGATTTTAAAAATACACACACACAGGGTAGGTAACTTCATCAAATACTGATGTGACAGGTCTTCTCATCATCACTCCCTGAGGAGGATACTGTTATTCTCTCCATTTATTGATGAGGAAAGGAACGTTAACAGGGATACCTAATATCACACAGCTCACAAATAATAGATCTTCTTAACTTTAGAATGTACTCAATGTCACTAAATTCCACACATGAGTGAAATCATATGGTATTTGTCTTTCTCTACAAACTGAACTAACAAGTTCAGTTTAAAAATGAAATGAAGAGAAAGAAAAAGAAAAAATTTTTTTAAATGCACCAGTGTCAAACCTGTAGATATCAGGTGTATCTAATATCAGACTGTCATAATTTTGAATGCTTAACAGGTTTTAAGTAGAAAGACTTTATTATGGAAAGAGTTTGTAATCAGCTTAGATACACTCAAATTCCTAAAATTTACTTTCACAGAAGTGCCCTGACTTACATAGTGTCTCATTATATGTAGTGTTCACACAAATGTCACCTACCTATCAACTCTCAGTATTGCTTAGTACACAGGCTGCTAGTCATATAGGACACCACTAAGAGTAATAAAAGAAGAATTTCAGTAAAATGAGAAAATGAGGCTGATTAGAGTGGCAAAGCATTTGCTTTCTTTTATCCTTCACCATGTATAGCCAGAAACATTCATTTTTTGCTCTATGTGCATGCCTGGGAATGTAGGTTTCGGAGAGGGGTGTTCAGATTCAATAGATGCAAAGAATAATATAGTTCACTGAGTTTTATGTGACTATATTTTGGATTTGTGTGGTTAGGTTGAGAAATGGAATTGTCTAGTGTGAGTACATCCACAGTTAACTCTTTTCTATAATGCTCTAGATTCCCCCATTTCTTCTATGGCTGGGTAAACATTGCCAGTTGTTTAAAAGGAAATGTCAGAATTTACTATGATAAATTAATTTATATGTTAGGTTCTTATTAATCATCTTAGAATTGTTTTGCATTTTAAAACAATGACTTGGCATGTCTAAATAATATATACTCAGATGTTGACCTTCAGATATAATTTCTGAGGATTACCACTCCTAGAATAACCCACTAGATTTCTTTCAGGGTCATAAGGCCGTAACATTTCTGCTGATCTTGTTCTAAAATCTTATTAGCATGAAAATGCAAAATGACCACTTAAAATAGGCACTCTCGCATTGGGCTCCTAAAACAGTCTTTTCTTTCTGTAATAAGCTATTTGAGCTCACTTCATTTTGCTTCATTTTATATTTGTCACCTTTGTTGCTATCTTGGTGTACTATAATGAAATGACACTGAATCAGACAACCTATAATTTTTATTGCAAGTATATCTCAAGGCAAATTTGCAAGCTGACTTGATATCAGAAATGAAGCTAGAGGGAACATGCCTTTGTTCTAAGTTACAAGATGCCCTGCTATTCCAAATTGGAAAATAAACTTCCTTCTTTCAAATCAAGCTCTTTGCATAGGCAACATATTAAGATATTCCTTAAAAATTTATTGTGTACAAAGCAGTTTTACCAACTAAACTCTTTGTATTATAAGAGTATTATACACTAAAGTTGTAAAACTAGTATTTAAGGTGATGCTATGTTATTAAGAAACACTGATTGTATTAAAAATCCCAACATTTGATTTCAAGTTTTTTCATGGAAAGCTATTAGGAGTGTTAATTTATTGAACAGCTAGTGCCCCAGTGCACTGATTCGTGCACATTGAAAGGTAATTAATTAGAAGGTGGCCAGAGGGGTGGGACTGGGCAAGATGGGCTGGACACACCCTGGAGCCAAATTCCCGCTGTCCCTCTCGGCAGGCCGGCTACACCTGGGGTGGCACCATGGCTCAAAGGGCATCTGGAGAGTGAGCAGGGTCCCTCCAGCACGTGGGGTCCCTCAGCCTAGCCTGTGGGGATCTGGCCAAAACCACCTCTCTGACATCCCTTGAGGGGTTCTGGATTGCAAGAGGGTGGTTCTCGGGTGATGCACCCTGGAATCAGGCTCCTTCCTCTCTAGTTCCAGGGTGTGTCACCTGAGAACCGCTGCTGCCAAATCACCGCAGCTTGGCAGCTCCTGCGTTGAGCGACTTCCCCCCTGGTGGTCAGTGTGCATCATACCTACTGGCCAGTCGGATGGTTGGATGGTCACTTAGCCTTTTATATATATAGATTATGACTACTTGGGCAAACCAGTTATATATTTAAACATCAGCATAAAATATTTTCACTCCTAGACTATGATCTCAGCATGATCAAATTGAAGCCTGAGAGTTATAATCAAGAGTGATTGCTGAAACCACTAAGCAGTCATAGCGTGTGTGTGTTTGTGTGTGTGTGTGTGTGTGTGTGTGTGTGTGTGTGTTTAATTTTATTTATTGATTTTAGAGAGAGAAAGGACGGGGAGAGAGAGAGAGTTGTACACTAGCTACATGTAGCTCGCTTATATTTCTGCTTTTGCCTTCAATTGTTCATTTATACTGTCATTTTATTTTTTATAAATTGGATAATAATATCAATAGTTATAGATTATTTTAGAAAATTAGTCCCTTTAAAAGCAGTTTTTACATGCACTGTTTTATGCAGCAACAGTGTGGAACCAAAAGGAATTATCATAGTAGTTTCATAGAGTAAAGGATATACAGCAACAACATAAAAAAAACCACACCACACAGTAAAATGCAAATTAAATTTTGCTAGATGTTCCTATTAGAAATTGGTATAAATACTCTAACAAACACAGCACATAATCGATTGCTTGCAACACAATTTTGCACATGATGGAAACTGGTGACCTGCAAGAGTATTCCCAATACCCTTGCCCAATGCTGGTTGTTGTTGGTTGCAAAGACCCCTAGGAAATCATTAGCAAACTCCATCTAGAAACAGACCCAAAGGTCAGAGGTATACATAACATGAGATTCATGGCTCATGGTTGGAGAGCTGCGGGTATTTATCCTTGTTCAAAATGTGGTATAGTGCTCCCATTGTCAGAAGTTAGTGAGCCTGAAACATGCCAGTATCTAATTTTGAGCAGTGTGCCAAAGACACATGTTCTTTCTTAAATGGCAGTCATTAGAGTTGGGCACCTAGGGCACCTATACACATTCAGTGAATTCCAGAAGCGTGGTAATTGGTTCTCTAAAAAAGTATAGAGTGGCTCTGAAACTCAAATGTGAGGAAATTGATCATCAATTTGGAGATAACTCCGGAAAGTAGATACCATCTGATTTGAAAATCCAGGAGCATTGTGCATGTTCTGTAAAAAGGAAAGCTAAGAACATACTTAGCTTTTTAGAAGCATGGACTTTGTTCCATTTGAATATAAATAGAAGCCTCTGTGTGTATGTGTCTCTCTTTATCTCTATCACACACACACTTAAAACCAATAATATAGCAAATAAATAGAGAAATAAGAATCAGAATCTTGAAGTAGAAATGCTATGGCCTTTGGCGCCAGTCAGGTCTACATTTGAATCCTCTCTATCTTTCACTGAAATATGCCACTTTGAGCAAGTCCTTTATTCTCACAACTTAAGTTTCCTCATCTGTAAAATGGGTAAAATAGTTCTGAACATGAGGCATTGGTGTGAGTATAATGTATGTCAATTGCTTGGGGATGTATACAGTAGCCATTTAGTAAGTAATGACTATCAAAGAAACTAATTTTTAAGTATACATTTGACCTTAAAACATGTTGTTTGTGCACAATGTAATCTATATATATAAAAAGCTAATATGCTAAGTGTCCGACCATCCCTCAGTCACTATGATGTGCACTGACCACCAGGGGGCAGATGCTCAACACAGGAGCTGCCTTGATGCGCACTGGCCATTTACAGAGAAATGGCACCACAGACCTGGAACCCACAAAGCAACACTCAGCTTCTCCCAAGTGGGACACAGACCCCGCCACCACCCCAGAGCAACAGCCCACCAAATCGCAGCTTACACTGACAAGACCCCATGGCGCAAAATGCTGCCCACAGTCCAGCCCAACCAAGCCTGGAAATGGTAGCTGTGGGCACCGGGTAATGATGTCACGTAGCAATACCCAGCTTCCTCTTCCTAGCAACTAGCCTCCTTGGGATTTCTCAGCCCAGGAACACGACTTGCTTTATAGCCAGGTGGAAACATTTTACACTTTAAGCAAACATCTGTGAAGTGTTTTCCCATGCCTCATCTCATTTGATCCTCACAGAAGTCCTGGACTAGGTAGATAGGAGACTCAGTGAAATCCTATTTTTTTTTCATTAGCCAGAAAACAGAGATTTAGAAAGCTTAGAAACTTGACCTGACTGAAAAGAAGTAAAAAATGGTGGACCTTGAAAATGATTTCAGGTGTACTCACTGCTCAGAATATAGTCAAACACTGCTACAGTTAAATATTTTACCCTTTGTTCTCCCTGCATGATCTACAATAATAATCTGCTTCATGTTGATATTTACTGCTGTGTTGCTGACAATTACCCGAAAGAGAAGTTGGGTTCCTTCACTGGGCTGGAAAAAGTTTATCTAAATCAGAAAGCAGGTCTAATTAAGCAAGTTTACCTATGTATATAAAGTTCTCGCTGGCGCCAATCGCACACGTGTGTTTTGATCTGTTATTGTCGATCATGAATTGGGTTGATACTTCTATTATAAGAGAAAGGGCAAATGGCAATATTAAAATATTTCTTCTAATTACTTTCCTTTCAATGTACACAAATTCATGCACTGAGCCACTAGTTATTTTATAAAAATTATTTAACCCTTGTCACCTAAAAGAACATAGGCTTAAGGCTTTAAAATATATTGATTAAAAAAAACACTCAATGACTATATGCAATCTATATGCAATGATTATCTAGCAATCTAATTTCATATTTCTTTGCTTTGATAGGATTGCTAGATTTTATTATTTTGTTGTGCAGGTTCACACACAAAAAAACATTGCTTTACCACTAGAAATTTTCAACTTTCTTTCAGAAGTAATTTTGTCTTTTCATGATTTGTATAGTGCCTTACATTCTAACAGCAATCCTCCTTATATATTTTATTCTAATATTAAGAAACAACAAACTAAGAAGAGCAATTTAGCATCTGTTTTCACATATATTGCTCTTTTATTTCCACTTGAAAATATTCAGTACTCTTTCTTGTGTCTCTCTTCTCCCCTAATAATTAAGGTCTCTCCAGGACCTTTCCAAGCAGACAGACATTCCTTACGGCACGGTCCTGGACTCTGCAGTGTATGAACATGTGCGTATGAAGGGAATGAATCCTTTTGAGAGGGACAGCATGTATTCCCAAATGTGGCGGATGATCAACCGAAGCAATGGATCAGAGAATAATGTTCTGGAGTCCCAAGCAGGCATTCAAAAGGTACTGGCTATAGTTCTTCATTCATAGTCTACCCTTTTGTCTCTCGTATTAGAATTGGTAAGTTAGGATTGACTTCTTTTTTTAAGTTATTTTAACTTTGACATGAGTTTTCAGTTGCATTATAGCTTCTGTTGATTTAAAGAAGAGTTTGAAGTGACAGTGTACCAGTAGAGGGAATTCAAAACCTCTGTAGTATGTGTGTCTAAAGCAGCGATTTTCAACCAGTATGCCACAAGATTTTTTTAAAACATGCAATACCTGACTATTTAGTCAGGGACACTGACCTTATTTCCCTTAGATTGTTAAAAAAAAATTAAAAAAAAATTTTAAAAATGGACAATAGCCAACACAACAATAGGTAACCAGGGTGAATGAATTAGAACCATACCTTATTTTTTGTTAGGTGGGGGAAAATGTATTTTTTGGTGTGCCACAGAATTTTAGTAATTAGCTTCTGTGTGCCATGAGATGAAAAATGTTGAAAATCGCTGATCAATCGGATCTGTCTCCAGTGAATTCCAAAGCTAGAAGACAGGAGCTGGTATTTTGCTCAGAACAGGCTCAGAGACTTATACACATGGAGACTGAAGATGTTTTTACAAATCCTATTCCAAATATCATTCAGGTTATTCAATCCTTTCAAACACCTAAGAGTATTTTCTTTTCTGCATTTGTTTTTAGATGAAAACCTTATTTTTACTTATGATTATGTGAAGCTATCTGTGAGTAAAAGTTAATCTTGTCAACAAAATTCCTACCAATGACTGTTTCTTTTTCCAACAGTGAAAATATTTAGATCTTGTTTTTATATAGCTATCACTTAAGAAGTTATTTTACAAAAAAAGGGGGGGTTGCTTAGGAAGCAGTCTTTGTTGTTGAAAGCAGGAAGCTGATTTTTATTCTGGCCTGTGGTTTATAAACATGTACACAAAAGTAACACTTTCTTTCTCAGGCCTCATCAATCTCCTCGAGAGAACTGCATGGTTTTTGCTTCAGATTGTTCCAGTGGCTAGCCTAGTAGAAATCACAATGGTTGATAGTTAATAAAAATCATTGGATGAACAAATGAATGAATGAGCGAGTGAATGCATGAATGGATGTCACTAACAGCAGCAATGGTGGTATACACTTTTTCTCTGTAACCTTCCACACAGAATAGTTTGGATCCCATGTCTGAGTTCCTTGTCCAAAAGCAAACTCAATAATACTATGTTGGAGAATGTTTTGATGACTATAAATGTTATTCTGCCACAGATTTTAGCGTTATTCTGTGCCTTTTCAAATGATGTTATTTGTCTGCTACTGCTATTGCTGTGGTCCTCTAGAGTCAGCCTAGTAATTTTTGCAGTCACTACATTGACATCATTATTTAAAAAACTGATGATGCTGACATAAACCTCTTTCCAAGCATTGCTTTTAAGGAAGTGAATGTCCTTGAAATATTAGCAATGGCCTCCAACTGTTTCACTCTTATTATATTAGTCCCCATTTCCCAGGGCCCGGGTATGGATCCCAAAGGGTTTCTATTTTGGGTGAATGGATCTATATGTTGTCTGAAGGAGAAGGGAGAGTAGGCATTTCAGGGTTTACTAGTTACTCATAGGATATGAATGAATTCAAACCCACAATAAATATACTAAATAGATTTTTTTCAAATTGTCTACTATTAAAAATAAATTTGTTTTCTTGAGAATGAATATAAATTTTGCAACTACAAAACATTATTATTTAATAGTCCTAAGGTTAACTTAAAATTGTAACATAATAAAAAGATAATGCAATAAAAGAAGTAGAGAACGATTTCTGTTCCCTGATAGTCTGCTAATAAAGAGGACTTATGAGTTTAAAAAACGGCAAATCAAATCTCACAGTATTTATTAGTATTTATTGCACCACATTTATTCAGTTTTCTAATTTATAGAGGGGTATTAAAGAATGTCCTTTGGAATTCATAATGGAAAACATCAAAGTGAAATTTGCTTTAATATATATTTCTTTCAACCAAAATCACAGACAGGTGATAATTGACTAGACAGAGAAGCGGTAGTAATAATAAAATGTATTTTGGTGTAGTTTGCAAGGTCTTGCCCAGCTTCTATTAAAATAAAACCAACCAACCAACAATAACTTTTTCACTGCTAAAGCTCACTGGGAGCTCATGAAATTAAGAACACATAAAACGAGGTTGTGGATTCTTCCTCAAGCAACTAGCATTGCACATCTCACACAGCAGTGTCCTGTCCTCTGTCATTGACTTCTAATTTGTGCAGGCTGAAGGGACCTCAGAGGTCAATATTCCACAGAAGACCAAACTTCTACAGTATCTTAGCCAGGAATTTATATATACAGTATACAGTAACTATCTTCCAGGAAAGCCTGCCTCATTGTGAAAAGCAATCCTCACAATCTGATTATAACTTCATATATCCAATGAATGTCTCAGGTTCTGTTTGTTCTTAATTGTGTTACTAGTCTCATTAAGTTTCTCTTATTTGAAGGTAGATCCAGATTCTTTCCAACATCTTTATTCTGCTCTTACTGAAAAAACCTATATAAGTGAGGATTAAGTAAATGAGTTCTGATCTGTTATTATTGGGAGACATGCACCTAAATCAAACTAGCCTAATTAAACTAAAACAAACTTGCCTTTGCTTTCTTCTTCCCAGGATGTTTTGCATAAGTAGAAAAAGTGGGATTTGAAAAGTATAACTGAATTTTTAATGCATGTATTAAACAATTATTTATTGAGCACCCACTATGAGTCAGCCACTATTTTAGTCACTGGAGTGAATATAAATGAAAACAAAATGCCTTCACGGAGTTTAGTGAAGAAAACATACAATAAATAAGATAAATAAAATATGTTACATTTCAGTACTGATAAGTGTTAAGGAGAAAAATAGAGTAGGAGAAAGAGACGGGGACATGGAGAAGATGATCTGTTTTATTAAATCAGATGACAAGGGAAGTCTTCACTAAGAAAGTGACCCTGGAATAAAAACTTGAAGCAGGTGGGGAAGAAAGGGAGTGAGGGAGAGGGAGAGAAAGAGAGAGATCTTGGTGAATTTGAAGTATTTCCAGACAGAGGGGTCAGCCAATGAAAAGGTCCTAGGTGGGGGCATGTCTGGATAGTTAACTATGAGAGAGACCAGTGTAGCTTCAGGAATAAGGGATAATATCAGAAGTGTAACAAAGTCAGAGAGGTAGAGGGCCAGGTGGTAGGGAGAAGGCAAATCATATAGAATTCTATTACAGCATAGTCCTGGGAGCTACCTGCATCAACATCACTTGTTGGAATGCAGACTCTTAGGTCTCATCTCAGCTCTTCTGAATGTGAATTTCATTCTAACAAGATTCATAAGCATGCTAAAGTCTGAGAATATATACTGTGCAGAACATATTAAGTGGGCTTTTACTCTGTGTAATACATGAAACGTAGGAAGTTTTGAAAAGAATAACATGATCTAATTAATATTTCAGTAAATTGTATTGAGAAAAACAGAAGGTGTTGATGTAGAATATGGAAACCAGTTAGGAGGCCAATATAATGACAGCAATTCTGAAATTACACCATTGAAAATCAGTCTCTGTTAAAATCCAAATACATCTTAGAATATTATAATTTTAAACTATTAGCATTAGCACATTGATGGAGATTTGATCTATCAGATTATTTTAGGAGGAAGTGGGATATGAGGCAGGTAATTTCTGAGAATAGATAGAAAAATTCTAAGTCACAGGTAAGGATCTGACTAGGAATGATGTATCTGTGTATAGCACTGAAATAGAGAAGTCTCTGGTTATTAAGAAGGCACTATCATTTCCTGATAAACTGTTATAATTCAGATGATGAGGAACAAATTATTCCAGAACTTCAGCAATAAAGACTACTAGGGAAGAAAAGGAAAGCTGAATTGGTAGGATTATAACTTCTGCTCTAGCTAGAGGACCCCAATGTTAAGTAAATAATTCTTCAGACTATGTAGTTAAATGTGGGGGGGGGGGACTCTGAAGGATACTATGGCAACAGGGAAATAGGTGGTGGTGGCAGCAGCAGTATTCAACCAGAAAGATCGATTTGCAACATCGCTCATCTACTTAAGTCCCAGAACAGTATGTGGAAAAGGGAGCTGGCAAAGTTCAGATGCGCATCAAGGCTCCACCCAAGCCACTGGGCTTCAGGGCCAGCTCTAATCCTGGAGGATTGAAATGAAAGCCAAGACTGGAAGCAGGGAGACCAGCGAGGAGGCCACTGCTATAATCCATGTGAGACACAATGGTGGGTGGACCAGAGCGGTTATATGGTGCAATTGGTGAGAAGTAATTGAATTTGAACGTCTTTTGAAGGTAGCTCTAACAAAATATTCTAACATTTTGCATATGGGGTATGAAAAAGAAAAGTTAAAGATGAATCTAGTGTCTTTGGCTTAAATAGTTGGAAGAATGAAGCTGTCATTTTTTTAAGTTGTCATTTCTTTCATAAGAGACTAGAATAAGTAAACATACGAAGATAAATGCTTAATATTGGAAGCTCTAGAATGCAGACCCTCACTGAGGGAAGAAACTCCACAAACTAACCCACCATGGTCATAAAAATGCACATTTACATGAGATAGAGTTTATAATCAAATCATGCATAAATCTGGAAAATAGACCAATAAAAAATCAATTGCTTTTAAATAGTTATTAAAAATTCTTTTCAAAAAATAATTATGAATAGCAAAGCCCCGTAAAGTCTAGTATGAGCACTAAAAGTTATTAACATCCAAAATATAAGTTTTTTAAAGCAAGTTAAAGTAGGTTGCCTATTTATTTATTTATTTATTTATTTTGAAAGATTGAAAAAACTATAGGAAAAGAAGATTTGAGAAGCCAAATGAAAATTTGCCTTTGGCATGATAGTAATATAAAATGCTTATTATTTATCCAGGCAGAGATGGCAAGAAAGCTGATGCATATATGAGTTGGGTATTCAGGAAAGAGTTCTAGATGGAGATAATTCGGTAATTATTAGCATAGACTTCGTATTTAAAGTCATAAGACTCAATGATATCACCAAGGATGAGTGTGTATCTAGGGAAGAAATATAGCTAAAGACCCCTGGGACAATGAAATCTGAGCCGTATAAGAGGAAAGTAATGACCTAAGGAGATTGAGAATGGCATGAACAATGAACTGTAGGTCTGGATGGAACTCAAGAATTTGAGTCATGAACCAGAAGGGCAGAACTGGATTGGAAAAATATGAAGTTGGTTCTGTGATGACACATTTGAAATTGAGATGGTATAGAGAGTGTTGGTATTGGGAATATGACATGGGAGTGGGTGGCTGAGGTAGGAGAAAAGACACAATCTTTGGAAAAGAGAAAGCCAAGAGACTGAGAAACCCAGTACTGGAATGGAATGTCTATGTGAATAATCAAATCACCAAAATATCCGTAGAACTAGTATTTGAGATAGTGACAGAGGGCCAAATGATAAAATCTTCAAGCGATGTTGGAGGAGTGACAGAGTCAGCAGATGACGGCAGTAAGAATGAGTAGCAGGTTATAAATATAGTCTGATAGCCTGGCCTTCAAAGCTAGAAGACTTTATAGAGACAAGGGTCTAGAAGTAGTTCAAGGGTAAATGAGGACAACTACTCTTTATCCAGCCTCTGTGGTAAGAAAGTTGTAGAAGAGAAAAAATAGACAGCACTTAAGACAAGTAATTGGCATCCATAGAAGAGAAGCATATTATATGCAGAGTGACCATAAGCCTTGTTGGGAAGTCTCAATTTTGCCAGGTGCCCCACCATTATTAATAGAATCCCTGTGATATTGTGATTTATAAAAAATATTTATTTGGTCTTCCTCCTGTTTCTGGCACAGAGCTCCTAAAACCCTTGGAATTTTCTAAATGAGGAGAGTTATGAAGGTGTCTTTTATTATGTTAATGAGGTGCTTTGGACTGAATCTAAGAATAGAGCTGCTTGGCAGGGAAACCAACCATGTGATTGGAGGATTGGAACTTTTAGACTTACCCCCAGCTCCTGGGAGGGGAAAGGCATGGAGAGTACCATCATGGATGGCCAATGATTTAATCATTCATGCCTGTGTAATGGAGCCTCCATAAAACCCCAACCTGACAGCTTCCAAGTTGATACACACATGCAGGGGTGAGGAGAGCAGCACACTCTAAGAGAGCATGGAAGATCCATGCCTTTCCCCATAGTCTTACCTATACATCTCTTCCATTTTTCTGTTTCTGAGTTATATCCTTTTATAAGAATTTAGCAAGTAAACTGTTTCTCTGAGGTCTGTGAACCACTCTAGCAAATTAATTGAACCCAAGGAGAAGGTCATTGGAATCTCCAATCTATAGCCAGTCAGTAAGCAGCACAGGTAACAACCTGGACTTGCATTTATCTTCTGAACCCTTAATCTGTGAAATCTGACACTATCTCCTATAGATAATGTCAGAATTGAAGTGTAGGATACCTGGCTGGTGTCTGAGAATTATTGGTGTGGGACTGCCCCCAATACCACATGTTAGAATTGGTCCTAGAATCTCTAATTCTCTTTCACTTTCAAGATCATTCCCATCACAGCAATAAATTTTAAGATCTCCCTAGATAATAGGGTTCATGGTGATGATAGTTCCACAGAGCAGAGTGGAAGAGTGTAGATAGTTGGAGAGGAATGGGAAACTTGTTCAAAACCAGGAGATCTGTAGTTCCAAATCAGTAAGAAATGAGGACTGACCTAGAAGTTTTGGATTTTTTATGATGACAGGCATTCAGGGATCTAGAGCCAATATGGGCTTTAGACTGTAGGCACACTTACCAGGTGGTGAGTGTAGGGTGACAGGGGGTGAACATCTCACAGGGGCATACTGACAGTGGCAGGTGAAGGCCTGGCTGAGACCTGTCTTCCCAGCAGCTGAGAGATTGAAGGGCATTGCTTCTCACAGCTAAGGATGAGGTAAGGGAGAACCAAGTTACTTTTTTAAAAAAAAGATTGAGTAGAAAACAAATTTCGAGTATTACCAAGTTTTACATATAGTTGTTCCTGGTCTTCTGTGCCCCAAACCCATGAACTACACTGGCCATATACTTCTCTGGTTGTTCCTTTCCTCTTCCTCCTAGAGCTCTCTAGCGTCATTTTATTTTGAGTGAAAATGCCAAAGTGGATGAAAATTCATGAACTAGCAACAGAGAGAGGGTAAGAGCTCACTTGAGCTTCAGTAAGTGACTTGGTAATATGCTGATAGGTACAAAACCTTACAATCAGCGTTAGGCCTTTATTACAGAAATGAATGATTAGACTGAACACAAGTTGGGGGAAAACAAGACAAAATACTCCACAGCTTTGGGTCTATGAAAATGCCAAGAGGCCTGGGCTGTCATACCCCTGGGCTTAGAGGTAGCAATGCTATAGCTATCCTTTTTCCAAAGAACTTCAAAAATATATGATTCACTTTAGCACTTTACCTGCGTTTGGGAGCTCAGATACCACTGGCACATTTTTGGATCTTTAGGAAACAGAGCTTTTAGGTCTATGAGTTATCATACAGTGAATACCGCTATTCTTTCTGTACCAGTGGGGAAAAAAAACAAAACACATAGACATCATTTCCAGCAGCCCTGCCAATGCATTTTTAATGCCTGGGGTTAAGTGTTTTTAAAAATAATTTCTAATAACTTCTTTTTCCCAATAACCTTCATAGACGTCTTAAAATTAGTCTTTATTAGATATTTCCCAAAGAGGAAAGGAGAACCCTAAAACCATACATTGCTTACGCAGTCATGAGCATTTTATGTTGAGTTAGAATATGTCAGGTCTTATAGAACACAAAGCAAACTATAAACAGGATTTTTTTAGATGCCCAGGGGGTATATACATATATCTTTATAAACATAATGTGACACTACTTTATAATTTTCACTTTAATTTATAGAACATATATATGTATACATTTATATATTGCCTACTATTATAAAGATACCCACTATTGGCAGAGCATGTATTTTTAAATTGCTTTTTTTATATAGTGATTTAATCCATGATGAAAGCCAGACTTTCTCCAATTCTTCCTTTAATTAGTTACACTCAATTCCAATTCATCTATTCAGTCACTCATCCTTTAATCAACAAACTTTTTTTTTAATTCAAAGGCTGCTGAGTACCAGAAACTATGTTAGGCACAGAGGATGCTGAGATGGATTAGTCTAGCTGGACAGTAAAATGCAGAATAAAACTACCCAGAGAAAGATGTACAAGGTTAAAAGGTAATATGAGAAAACAGAAAGTCGACTAAGCATAACCTCAGGGATGAGGCTATTCAGATCACAAAGGCTTTCTAGAAGAAGTAAGGATTTAATTAAATAAAAGAGAGATAGGACTAAGTGGGAGAGGTAAGAGACAGCCTGGAAAAAAAAAGGAAAAAAGCACAAAGGTGAGCAGAACAGTACCATGCAGGAAACAAAAACCAATTACAGTTTGATATTAGGTGGTTGTATGAGGGTTTTCTAGAGAAATACGAACAATAGGAGATGTGTGTGTGTACATATATATTATAAATTATATATCCTATATATAATACAGTTTTATATATAATGATAAATATCTATAACCTATATATATGTAATACACACACACACACACACACACACACACACACAATGAGATTTATTATAAGGAATTGGCTCAAAAGCTTATGGAGGCTGAGAAGTCCCACAATCTGCAGTCTATAACCTGGAGACTTGGGAAAGCCAATGGTGTAAATTCTAGTCCGAGCCTGAAGGCCTGAGAACAGGAACACTGATGGTGTAAATTTCAGTTGAAGGGCAGGAGCAGACCAATGTCCCAGCTCAATCAGTCAGGCAGAGAGAATTCAAACTGCCTCCACTTTGTTCTATTCCAACCCTCTGAGGCTTAGATAATGCCCACCCACATTGGGGAGGGCCATCTGCTTCACTCAATCCACCAATTCAAATCCTAATCTCTTTCAGAGATACACTAATAGACATCCCCAGAAAAAGTGTTTAATCAAATATCTGGGCATCCCATGGCTCAGTCAAGTTGACACATAAAATTATAACCATCACAGTGCTATAATAAAGTGAAGGGAGTGGGAGGTACAGTTTGTGCCTGTGGATCAAAACTCCTACTGGGCCATGTATCATCTAGTTAGGTCTGACTCTCAAATTTACTTTCCAAGGTTGAAAGTGCATATACATATTTAAAATTTTCTGTTAGAGCAGAAAAGTAAAATATGTAATTCCACTATAATTTTAAAATTGGCTCACTCTACCCATTCAGTTTACCTTTAAAAGCAACCTCTGTGGTGTAGCTTCATGACTTTTTCCTATATTGAATAGGCATGCATGTCCATAGAGTGTTTTTGTTTGGTTTCCATTTTGACTTTTTTTAATGAAATGTGTTTTTTTGCCTTTCTCTTTTCAATTTCTGTTATAAAAGCTTTGAGGTTTGCATACATGTTTATACATCATTTGATACCTTCAAAATATTGTATGAATTACTATAATTTATCAAATTATTGCTGTTGATGAACACTTTGAATGTTTTATATATTTTCTCCTAAAAGCAGCTATGATAAACATATACATATATGTTATAATTATAGTCCTAAAAGTAGGATTGTCAGTTAAGGAGCATGTAAATTTTCAAATGTAATAACCACTCACAGAATAGTCTCTAAAAATAGTGTACCTATTTCTACTTCTATCAATACAATAAGAGAGTTTTGTTT
The DNA here is from genome assembly GCF_000147115.1 of Myotis lucifugus. Taxonomy (NCBI): domain Eukaryota; kingdom Metazoa; phylum Chordata; class Mammalia; order Chiroptera; family Vespertilionidae; genus Myotis; species Myotis lucifugus. The sequence goes on from NW_005871060.1 coordinate 13,115,175, forward strand.
TCCCACTTTCTTTCCAGAAATTGCCAGAATTTAATGGTTTTACTCTTTTTTCGTTTGTTCCAAAATGAGAAATGAAAAGTATCTTATTTTTACTTTTCTGATTGTTAATAACATTGAACATTTTTTTCAAATGCTTATTGGTTTTTGCATGTCATTTCTATTTTGCTAAATTATTCCTTTTGCTCCTTTTTCTATTAGCTTGTCATTACCACTCTTAATACCTCTTTTTTAAAATGTCGACCACAGTACTTTGTATTTTGTGTAACTCTACCTCTAACCCATCAGGCTTTTCCATTCCAATCCATGCCCACATCTACATGTACACTGTCAGTTAAGTCGATGCACTGGCAAGCAAACACAATTTTATCAGGTCTTAATATAAATCTTGGTAAGGCCCAAGGGTACGCTTTATAAGACAACATTTCTCTTGCCAGCCTGTGATTTCAAGGGGCAGCATTTACTTTGCGAAAACTGGGAGAAGTTAAATGGTTTTGTAAATATGCCTGTAAGCTGTCCACTGTTTGCTGTCTTCCTTTTTATCCCTAGGACTATTAATGTAAATAAGAATTTTATAAAACTTAGTTCCCTAGTGAAAGATATATACTGAAAAGGCTCAGAGTTTTTGAAACATTCTTTTATGGACATTCCTAGTTAAGATATTGGACTTCATGCCTATGTATTTGTTCCCATTACATTAAGCTATACACCTTAATAACAAACACGTTGAATTTTTAGTTTCTGATGAAATTCTCCTTCCCTCAGGAAGAGAATTAGGAGCCTGTGTAAGTTTCATTGGCATTCCTGTGAGTCCTGCCCCTGGTTGTCCTTTTATATTTCTCCAAAGGCCTTCCCTCTCCTCTTACTCTGATTTATGTAGTCAGTGCTTTATTGTGATGTTCTCAACTTCTGAACCCAATTCCCCTTTAATTATTGTGAATAATGCTGCTACAAATATGTTTGAGTCTCTTCTTTCAATTCTGTGAGGTATATATCCAGAAGTGGAATTGCTGGATCATATGGCAGTTTTAGCTTTAATTTTTTGAGGAACTGTATACTGTCTTCTATAGTGGTTGCCCCATTTCACATACCCACCAACTTTCCACATCCTCACCATCACTTCTTTGGTTTGATTTGTATAGTAGCCATTCTGATGGAACATATACACTTAAATTCTATTTTAATACTCATTTCAAGAAGCACTACGTGGCTAACAAACTTGAATCACTATAATTTCCCATCATTTACTCCAGTAGAAATTAGATTGTGTTGGGTAGTCAATCCACACCTCCAAAATGGCTCACCCGATAGTGATTCTCAAAGATAGAAGAGACCAATAAACTAACAACTTATATCCAGCAACAGAGGCAAATCAGAATGGGGAGAGAGGGCTGTATAATTTAATAAAACAAAAACAAAACCCATGCCATTCTGACCCACACAATTGAAAAGTGTTGGTTCTCCTAAACTCTCTGGGAATACTTGTTTCTGACCATTAGCAGATTCATCACAGTCATAGAGCTGAAAAGAAATGTGAAGATCTCCCAGTTTAATCATTTTATTTTATTGATGAGGAAATTATACCTAAAAAGATTAGGTAATTTATTTAAGGCCACACTGCAAATTAGTGTCAAGATTTATGACTACAACCTACATGTCTTTAACTCCTGGTCATTTGCTTTCTCTACCACAACTGTAGAATTTAAGTCTCTAGTGTCTTCCCAAAGCTACCTAAAATTCACATCACAATTTGACTCATCCTCAAACTGTAGAAGGTACTAAGAATTATTACAAAGGCTGCACAAAATGCTTATTTCCAAACTCTGAACCCAGATATTAAGATTCACTGAGTCTGGGATGATATCACAAGAATTAAATTTTTAATAAGCAATTCAGGTGTTCCTGATGAAGATTGTTCACAGATTATCTTCTGAGATTACCTCTTCTGCATGTTATTTGAAAACCCTTGTTCTAGATCAATTATCTCCAAAGTGTGGGCTCGGGACCAGCATTGACACCACTTGGGAACTTATGAGAAATGCACATTCTTAGATACCACTCTAGAACTAGCTTGTCAAAGACTCTTCTGATGGGGATGGAAATTCTATATTAACAAGCTCTTCAGACAATTCTGATGCAGCTAAAGTTTGAGAACCAGTGGCCCCAGCTATAGTTAAGTCCAAGCAAGCCACTCACATCATTCTGTTGTCGTTCAAGCAGAGGCTTTAGGTATCCAGAGCTCTGGGTACATCCTAATAATCTAAAATCTTTTTATCACTTTAACGGATGCTACCAGGCTTCTTAATAATTTTCTTAATTTTCTTGAATGCTTTAACACAAAGGAACAAAACCTTCGCTATCTTTGCTCTTTACATGCAATTAATCAGAAAGCAGAGGTGAAGTGAGGGCACATCAAGTGGCAAATGTTGCTTCTCTCTTGTGATGGCATTTTAATTTTTAGGAACTAGACAACACTTATCTACTTGCTGTACATCTCTACCTGGATGCCCTGCCAAGGCCCCTGCCAGCTTCATGTCTACAACTGAACTAATTATCTTCCTTTGCAAGTCGATGCTTATCTTTCTGTGTTCTTTATTTCTACTAAAAGCACCAATACCCTTCTGTCGTCCAGGCTGGAAATTGAGGAGTCTTTTTCATTGCTTTCATCTTTCTTACCAGAGTCAATTCATTGCTTTAGCTATCAATCCTGCCTCTGCAGCATCTCTCCCATTCATTCTCTTCTTTTCTTTTCTACTTCCAATTTAGTAATTCATGTCACTATTACTACCCTCCTGGACTATAGAAATAACTTAACTGATTGGCCTCCTCCCACATATTAATCTTCCCTCAGAATAGTTCTCATAGTTATCCATCTTTGCTCAGAGATCTTTAAGTGCTCCACTTTATCTCAAGTGTAATTTGTTTATTCAGGCATTCAAAGGTCTCTACAGTTTGGCATTGTCCTTTCTTTTAATTTTCATTTATTTATTTGTTCATTATTTTCATTCAAAAATTTTTACTGAACTCCTATTCTGTGCTAGGCATTCACATAGGTGTCTTTTTCTTTTTACATTTCACGTACCTTATTTTCCAAGCCAACTAAGTTTTACTGACTTTCTCTTATATTTTCAATATTCTTACATGTCAGGTATTGTTCATTTCTTTTCTTCCATCATGAATCCACTCCTCCCACTGCATTTTTTTTGTCCACTGGCTATTCATTTTCAAGGTCTATCTCAGTTGTTACTATGAAATCATTCCTGGTTCTCTTGCCTAAAATATTTTCTACCTCCATTAATAATAATTTATGAATAATGTATTAATCTTGATCATTTATCCATGTGCAGATATTGATTCTTCTTTTTATGAATATGTTTTTATTGATTTTGGAGAGAGAGGAAGGGAGATGGGTAAAGAGATAGAAACATCAAGGAGAGAGAAACATCTGATCAGCTGCTTCCTACACAACCCCTTCAGGGGATCAAGCCCAAAACCTGGGCATGTACCCTGACGAGGAATCAAACCAGTGACCTCTTAGTTCATGGGTTGATGCTCAGCCACTGAGCTACACAGGCCAGGCTGTTTCTTCTTAATATCATAATTGTATCCAGCTATCCTGCTATATGGTATACTACTTAGGTCAGGATCCATGCCTGATTTATCAGTTTATCCCTATTTCTCTACAGCATCTCAATCTCTAATGAAGGAAATTAAATAACAGTTTCTAGCTTGAATCAATCTTTCTTTCCAACTTGGATGACTAAAATCTTATTTGACAGCACTCAATCTCAGCTTACTCATGAATTCACACCCAAATTGGTCCTAGTAGAGAATTATTATTTTTTGTATCCTATATAATAAAAGGGTAATATGCAAATTGACCCTAACAGCAGAACCACTGGGAATGACTGGTCACTATGACACACACTGACCACCAGGGGGCAGATGCTCAATGCAGGAGCTGCCCCCTGGTGGTCAGTGCACAGGGGGAGCTCTGCTCAGCCACAAGCCAGGCTGATGGCTGCCAGCACAGCAGTGGTGGTAGGAGCCTCTCCCACCTCCTCAGCAGCGCTAAGGATGTCCGACTGCAGCTTAGGCCTGCTCCCCGCTGGCAAGTGGACATCCCCCAAGGGCTCCTGGAATGCCAGAGGGATGTCTGACTGCCAGCTTAGGCCCAATCCCCAGGGAGTGGGCCTAAGCCAGAAGGTGGACATCCCCTGAGGGGTCCCAGACTGCGAGAGGGCACAGGCCGGGCTGAAGGACCACCACCCCCACCCCCTAGTGCACAAATTTTTGTGCATTGGGCCTCTAGTTTTATTATATTCTGAATGGTACAACTTATTCACTATATCAAAAGTATGTCAGTAAAATACTTTGTATTATGAGTAGAATAGGTCTCAACACACTTCAAACAAATGACCTCAGTCTCATTTTGTGTGTTTATTTAACAGAGACCTGTTACCTTCATTAGAGGAAGTTGATGTGCAATTGTGTGTATTTACATTGGTAAAATGATCAATTGTATGTTGTTGCTCTATACTTTTGTCTAGAAGGCTGGGAAGCAAGGAAGGAGGGACATAGAAGGTCCAGGCTCTGGTCAAGCAAGTGGACACTCACCTCAGGTACATAATAGAAGGGGGAGCCACAAACAATAGAAGGGGATGCCACAAACATCAGTAACCATTATATATACACATGGCTCCATATGGCATTGGAAGAATCAGTCTTTATTAAAAATTTTATTAATCATGGACTTTTTATTTCAGTTCTTTTAAATACTGCATTAAAATATTATTTACCTTGATTACTGAATTTTTTAAATTCCCTTCAATTTTTTGGCCAAATGCTTTATTCACCTCAATGTAGTCTAGGCCCTGGAAAGGAAACAGAAAACAAGATAGGAAAGAAAGAAGAAAGAAAAATAGGAGAGATGAAAGGCATGAAGCCAAATAGACACAGAGTCTTTGTTGAATATTCTTAATCTTTAAGTTTGAAAGATTATATTAGGTTAAAAATATATTAAGATAAGCAGATGAACAAATCTGCCAATATTGATGTTAATCAATGATATATGCTGTGTATACCATGTGTCTATTTTATATACAAATGTGATTATTGCCAGATTGTATAATTTGTGCTGAATATTACAACATAATATGGTTATGGAAGGTTGATTCTGAATTCTTTTTATTTTTCAATAGTTAAACTTATTTCTTCCTGGTTAGAATTAGTTACAAATTTTATCAATATTATTATATTCTGAAAGGTACAATTTACCTGTTAATCTCTGACAATATCCAATCAGTGTTTTATTAGATATTTATTTTTCTTTAAGAGTCCAAAATAGCACATTAGCTATAAGTTTAGAGAGTTATGAAATAGAGTTTGAAGCTAAGATTCCCCATTAATCAGCCCTGAGGCCTAGTCATGATCCTGAGAAATTACTAGGTAAATGTCCCTAAATATAGCACGTAAGTTGTACTCACCTTAAAGGGGAAGAATATAAGATAAATATATAGAAAAAAATAAAGAGAATTCAGGATTAGT
>NW_005871060.1:13120818-13122415 GCF_000147115.1 Myotis lucifugus
TGTCCAGATTATTATGACCACCTGACATTTGTAGGCAAATTAGCTATAATTTCGTGCTGAAGTTGCTAGAGCGCCAGACCATTATAAATAAGGAAGCAAGTTGTTTACCACAACAGTAGAAGTGATTTTTTTCTGAAGATATGGGTAAACAATGTGATTTAACAGCCTTTGAACATGGGATATATATTATTATGAGTGGCCAGATTATTATGACCACCTGACGTTTATAGGCAAATTAGCCGGACACTGCATCATATGGGATATGCAAGCACGAAGGCCTGTTTGAACACCTTTGCTGTCTGCAGTTACCAAGATAAAACGTCTCCAATTCGCACAGGAACACAAGGATTGGACAGTCGAGCATTGGAAAAAAGTCATGTGGTCCGATGAATCACATTTCCAGTTGCATCATGCAGATGGCAGAGTGAGAATTTGGCAGAAACAGCATGAAAGCATGCACCCCACATGCATGAGTACAACCTTTCAAGCTGGTGGGGGCAGTGTTATGGTTTGGGGCATGTTTTCCTGGCATGATTTGGGCCCTTTAATTCGTGTGGAACAACATCTGAATAGCAAAACATACCTAAGTATTGTTGCTGATCCGATCCAGTTCATCCTACCATGTTGAGGGCGTATCCCAATGAAGATGGCTTCTTCCAACAAGACAATGCGCCATGCCACGGTGCTTGTATTGTGCAGGAGTGGTTTTAAGAACATGAGGGAGACTTTGCCTTGCTTAGGTGGCCCCCACAATCACCAGATCTCAATCCAATTGAGCATTTGTGGGACGAAATTAAAAGAGCCATCGGGCAGCTGGTTCCACAACTATTAAATCTCACAGAACTGGACAGTGCTATTCATCAGGCATGGTATCAGATTCCTCGCATCACCTTTCAACATCTCGTGGAGTCAATGCCAAAAAGAATCTCCGCAGTATTGAAGGCAAAAGGTGGCCCAAAGAAGTATTGATGGGGTGGTCATAATAACCTGGCCACTCATAATAATATATATCCCACATTCAAAGACTGTTAAATCACATTGTTTACCCATATCTTCAGAAAAAAATCACTTCTACTGCCGTGGTAAACAACCTGCTTCCCTATTTATAATGGTCCGACTCTTGAGCAACTTCAGCATGAAATTATAGCTAATTTGCATACACACACACACACACACACACACACACACATATATATATACTAGAGGCCCGGTGCACAAAAATTTGTGCACTCGTGGGGGGGGGGGGGTCCCCCAGCCCGGCCTGTGTCCTCTCACAGTCTGGGACCCCTCAGGAGATAACGACCTGCTGGCTTAGGCCTGCTCCCGGGTGGCAGAGGGCAGGCCCAATCCCTAAGTGCAGCCCCTGGTCAGGCTCAGAGCAGGGCCGATTGGGGAGTTGGGGCGCCGCCCCGTCATGCACAGAGCAGGGCAGATCGGGAGGGTGGGATGCCACCCCTCAGCTCAGGGTAGGGCCAATTGGGGGGGTGGGGTACCGCCCCCTGTCACACTCAAGGCAGGGTCGATGGGGAAGGTTGCGGTGCCACCCCCTGTCACGCACAGAGCAGGGCCGATCAGGGGGTGGGGCGCTGCCCCCGTG